>NW_025422588.1:0-90617 GCF_904849725.1 Hordeum vulgare subsp. vulgare | reverse complement strand
AACAATGCCATGAAACCTTCAACCTGTTCAACCTAGCAAACCACTGAATGGCTATGTTACCGCTTGCTTATCCATGTTGTTAGCATTGCTAGTTGCAGGTGCAGTTGCTTCCATGTGAAAACATGGGTTCCTTGTTATATTACCATATTAAATGCTATTTAATTTAATGGACCTATATACTTGGTAAAAGGTGGAAGGCTCGGCCTTTCTAGCCTGGTGTTTTGTTCCACCTTTGCCCCCTTAGTTTTCGGCTACCGGGTGTTATGTTCCATAAACGAGCGCTCCTAACACGATCGGGGTTGTTATGGGGACCCCCTTGATAATTCGTTTTAGATTAAAGCTGGTCTGGCAAGGCCCAACTTTGGTTCTACATTTGCCCAACATAATAATATTGATAAATTGAAACGCATAGGGAGTTAGCGCTACCCAAGGAGTAATTTTACATAAACAGGGGGGGCCAGTGCTGATGGTGTTGGTCCCAAACGGTCTGCCTGCGGGGCCACCGCGAGGAAACTCGAGGTTTGGCACTCGTAGCTAGTTCCATCCGTCGTGTCCTGAGAACGAGATACGCGGCTCCTATCGGGTACGTCGACACGTCGGGCGGCCTTGCCGGATTAGTTTTACCTTTGATGAGATATCTTGTGCATCGGGATTTCGGTGATGCTTTGGGTAATCTCAGAGTTGAGGTTTTCCACTAGGGAATCCGACGAGATCGCGAGCTTCGTGATTGAGGATTTCTATGCGGCTTGTGGTAATTTGTGATGGACTAGTTGGAGCACCCCTGCAGGGTTAAATCTTTCGGAAAGCCGTGCCCGCGGTTATGTGGCAACGTGGAAGATTTGTTTAACACTGGTTCTAGATAACTTGAAGTTAATTTAATTAAAATATGCCAACTATGTGCGTAACCGTGACTGTCTCTTTCGTGAGTTCCTTCTCCGATCGAGGACACGGTGGGGTTATGTCTGACGTAGGTAGGTGTTCAGGATCATTCATTTGATCATCCGTAGTTCACGTCCGCTATGCGTAGATCTTCCCCCCCTTATTTCTTGTACTCGTAAGTTTAGCCACCAAATATACGCTTAGTCGCTGCTGCAACCTCACCACTTAACCATGCCTAGCCCATTAAGCTTTGCTAGTCTTGATACCTTTGGAAATGAGATTGCTGAGTCCCCTGTGGCTCACAGATTACTACAACACCAGCTGCAGGTACAGGTAGAGGTTTCTCGACGCGAGCGCGTTGATTGTTCATTTGGAGTTGCTTCTTCTTCTTCTTCTTCATCGATCTAGGATGGGTTCCAGGCCGGCAGCCTGGGATAGCAAGGATGGACGTCGTTCTTCTTTTGTCGTTTGTTTTCGTCCGTAGTCGGACCCTGCTCTTACTCTTGATGTTTATGTAATGTACTGATGTGACTCTGATGTAGCTTGTGGCGAGTGTAAGCCAACTCTTTATATATCTCTTCTTTTCAGTACATGTACTTGTAACGATATCCATTCTTGCGACACGACGAGATGCGCTTCTATCCCTGACGAGGCCCTCGTGCCAAATTGAGGATAGGGTCGCATCTTGGGAGTGACATTTTGTTAATGCACGTGGGAACAAAGGGAGGAGCGTTCATCAGCGACGGTCGAAATAGTAGTGTAAGGGAGTGTCCAACAACAAACACCACCATATCAGTGTGAGATAGTATGCACCATATACATCATGAGATATGAGAGTTTTTCAAGGAAGCCTCGACAGACCGAAACTCAATCCATGCTGATTTTTGATATACACAAATAGTTGTGGTTGATTTTTTTATCTCTGTATCATGAACACAGGAAATATCATCTGAGGACGAGGGGATCCTTAAGTGTGATTATTACGGCGAAGATTGGGGTCTATGCGTGACAGACCTCACCTGCAAAACGGCGGGTTCTTCACCATCAAGCTTGACGAGATCTTTGACATTTTTACGGTATGCAACGATAACCACTATTTTTTGCTTCTTTGCTTTGTGTTTCTTTGCTTCGATCAACGTGTAATTTCAGTTTTTGACAATTCGACTAGTGCATCCCCTTTCATGCAAGACGATATGTCGTGGAGAAGCTCGGTTTCTAAGAAACGGAGAATATGGAGACGAGGAGAGCTCACCTGAGGACTAAACATGGTTTTACATTTTTGGTTACACTATACAATTCAATTAATCACTCGCATTTTGGTTGCTCAACTTGGAAAGTTCTAGGTAATGCATATCGATTTCAGGAGGATATGGAAATAACCTTCGACATTCGTCCTGAAGATGAAATTGAACGTAATATCGACATTTGAGTGGATGTCGATATGCTTCGAGTTTTACCTCAATGTGAGTTTGACAACCATATTTGTTAAGAGATTTGCATAGTTTATTTAAAAATAGTTGGTGTTCATCCCTACTAAACTTGTTTATTTTTAATTGACAACTTATTTCTCTTCTTAAAAAAAACTCAAAAGACAGTAGACATGACCTATTACAGTCCAGGGTCCGGTCTAGCTTGGTTGGAGAAAACTATATGATCTTATTTATTGATAATGTTGATGACTATGAGAACAAATATGATGATATTGGCGAAATTTATTCTGAATACATGCAACTACTACACGAGTTGGACCCTAATAATTTCCATGTAGATAGCATGGTAAGATTATTTTTTACTATTGTGTCATTAATACATATTTTTTCTTAAGCAAAACTAGATTGATAACTATGTTATTATTATGTTCTTTAACAAAAACTCCCACCAAATGTTGACTATAGGAGGTCGTCATTTGAATGTTATTAGCTTATGGCCACGGTGGACTATATGTTTCCGCAATGCATACTTGCTTCTAGAAGGGACGGAAGCCTGAAACTTAAAGGATTTGACAATTTAATGAAAAGCCGTCGACAACTACTTGGCGGAGACGCGAAGGATTTGCGCATGCCACATGTCGGAGACAGGTGGATCTCTATTCTTCACAATGGAAAAGTGGAGCTTACCTTTTTATGCTATTTTACCTAGTAGGGAGTAGTAGGTTCTACATACGAGAGAATAGTATGTGCTAGCTTAGAGAGATGACCTTTTCTAGTTTATGACATTATGTACTAAAGATTAGATGATCAAGATGATGATAAATCGTTAGATGATTAAGATGATGATCAAGATGGTGATAAGTTGTTAGGTGATTGAAAGGATGATGAGTTGTTAGATGATTAAGAGGATGATGCGTCATTAGATGATTAAGAGGAGGATAAGTTATATGACAGATATTAGATTAAAGTGGATGAATGCAAGTGATCAAGTTCAATAAGAGAAAAATATAATGTTGCGATTCGCATCATCATATTTTCCCTCTAACCCAACTTGACGACTTGATCACGTGCACCCATCCACTTTAATCTAAATGTTGTTTTTTGCATAGTGTAAATACAATATAAATATTAAAAAAATCACCCGTTTAGTAGTGGCGCGGCTTCTAAGAGCTCGCTACTACTATTGCATGATAGTAGTAATGATTGTTACGAAAGCGCACTACTGCTAACCCAGTTTCCAGTAGCGCTGGGCAGCATGTGCTACTGCTAAATGTTAACTATAGCACCGTAGCTATAGCGTGGGTCCCTATCCTACTGATACGGGGAAAACCCGTGATACTACTAGCCTTTTCCCTAGTAGTAGTGGCTACCCGAATGAACCAATCTAGGCCTAGATCGGGCAAGTCCATCGCCGCCGTCGCAAGTCGTAGGTCCTGGCCGCCTCCTCCTCGCGACATTGTTGTTGAATGGACGGTGCGGAACGCTGCAGCCTCAGTCTGATCTATGGCCGAGGAGATCCATCGCCTTTGTAACGCCACACAGGCTTTGCGAGACGACGTCCCTGACAGCGGCGACGGGAGGGAGTAGCTTGGTACGGAGGAGGCCTCGAGCCGATTGGCGGGGGCTACCCCGGTGTTGCCCGACGCGACCGCCCGGGAGCAGGGGTTGGGAGTAGAGGTCGGGATTGCCTTGAGTCGTCAGTTATATATTTTGTTGTTATTATGAAATAAGGTCTGCTGATTTGTTAGTGTGTGTTTCTTTTGTCGAGAGTGACAAGTGGGGTTGTCCATAATTGTATAAATATTTCTTGATAAAATATGGCGTTGTTATTTATTTATTTTGTAATCTTGCAGCTCATACTAGGAAGCATAGTTTTTTAGATCGGTGAAAAATAAATTCTGAAAAAACTAGAAACAAATTCAAAAAGTTCTAAAAAATTTCTGGGGTAAAAATTGACAAATGTTTTCAGTGCTTAGAATTATTCATCAAATAATCACATTCGTGGAAGTAGTGGTAAAAAAACAAAATCGATGCTTCAAAAGTGTTATTTTCAAAAGCATTTTGAAGTGCTAATATTACTTTTTTGCCAAGGCTTCCACAAATGTGATTTCGTATTCAAACTTTGCAGGCAAGTAAAACATTTGTCAAACTTCGACATACACAAAATTTCAAATTCTTTGATTTAGTTTCCATTTTGTAATGATTTTATTGTTCATCATGAGCTCAAATAAGTTCGTGAGCAGAACATGACTTTCACCTCAATGACTACTATTCGCTCCGTACCTAAATAATTGTAGTTAAAAAAACTAGATTATTTTTTCTCAACTAAGATTATTTAGATACTGTTATAGCTGATATTGCCGCAATCACAAGTTGCCAAAGACTCTAAGGGCCAGTTCTTTTGAGTAAGTATGTGGAAACAAGCTGCTATGAAAATAAGCCTCAAATAAGCTATTGTGGAAATAAGTCCATAAAAATAAATCATCCAGTTCTTTTCAGTTTCAGTCATTCAGCTTATTTTCTCAACTATAATTTAGGAGTTAGTTACTCTAACATCATGTCTTGCATACGAATATCACAAAATGTTAAACACTATTACCATACAAATTTTTGTAGCACAATCATTAGCAGAATAATGTACAAAAAAACTTACTCTCTAAGTAATCACAAATACTTAGCAATAGGTTGCAAAAATTGAATCAACCAATTTGACATCTCAATTTGATGTGCAGAAAATGGATCAATCAATTTGACATCTCAATTTGATGTACAGAAAATGAATCAACCAATTTGACATCTCAATGTCAATTTGATCATAATTAAATAAAAAAGACTTGTAGGCAATAGCTCGAACACCTTGCGGGTGAACAGCCAACACCGGAGCTAGCTCAACACGGGATGTGCAGGCTAGACGAAGATGCAGTGGCGAGGCGAGCTCGCCGGAGGTCCTTCCGCCGGTGGCCTCACATGTCGAATCCCACCTGTGCCGCAGCCTTAGAGCTCATCGATGTCCGCACACCGAAGGATTGAGGGGGGACGGTGGGGGCGAACGACCAGGACCTAGGTGATGTATGCTCCCGCTCGGGCTCGGGCTCACGGACAGCTGTGACGCTACCTCGATGCTCGACGACAAGCTGCTGCTGGGCGCACGTCGGGCCGCCGGAGACATGAAGCTGCGGGATGCCTGCGGTCCATGGGAGCGGCAAAAGAAGGGGTGGAAGGAGGATGTGCGGCGGCGGAACCCTTCGTTGCGGTGACCGACGAGGGCGGCTCGAGCGGCGGCGGTGACGAATCGAAGAGCGGTGGCGGGGGAAACCCTATCGAGACGAGCTCTCTGGCCGTGCACACAGGCATGGCCTTTTTTCGATCGGGTTTGTGGACAGGTCGTGCGGTGGCATTCTGGTAGTAATTTGCACTAACTTAATGGGCAACCACATATACCACTTCGTTTGTAAGTAGCTTATGCGAGGAGCTGGTCTACCCAAGCTTATTTTCATTGTGAAGGAGGAGGAGGTGAAAATAAGTTAAACCCAATACACAAATTCGATTTTTTTTAGGCTTTTGGCTTAATTTGACAAGAAGCTGAAAATAGCTACAAAAGAACTCGTTCTAAGTCATCACCGGCAGGCCGTAGTAGTAAGACCTGAGAGTATTTTCTTTCTGAACAAGACCTGAGAGTGTTGATCATATTATGGACGTCCCACTGCAAAAACATCATTGACCGTGGCTTGTCAACGATGATGTTGTCATCATGCCCAGTCAAATGGTCGGCTAATATGTTGTCACCACTGACTCCCATTCATTCATATGTTTATGTTTGTACTCCCTCCGTTCCTAAATATAAATAGTTTTAGAGATTTCATTAAAGGACTATGTACGAATATACATAGACATATTTTAGAATGTAGATTCATTCATTTTGCTTCGTATGTAGTCTAGTACTACAATTTCTAAAAGGACCTATATTTAGGAACGGAGGGAGTACACGATTCAAACCTTTTCATGTATATTTTGTTACATAATAATACATGTCCCATTAATAAAATAAAGATTCAGTTACAAAGCACGTAAACACCGACATTATATGACTGAAAAAATAGGACACTCCTACACAACAAAAACAAACACTTGTCCATTTTCAGCAAGAGAAAAAAGACACATGATCTCTTCATCCGAGCTTAACGCGACTTCATCACTGATCTGAAGCTTTTAGGACTTCAAAAGTAGTTTGACTGAAACAAAAACCATTACCGTTGAACGAATCAGACCTGAACAACATGTGGCATGCCATCGAGCTTTACAATTCACACCCCCATACAACTATGACGTCCGAGAAAGAAACCAGAAATTTCATATGCAAGGAAACCTAGCTGATTACCAATCTGCTATACTAATTTTAGCATCGTATATGGATATTTTCGAAATACTTTCCGCACCAAAAAAAAAAAGATATTTTGAAATGCACGCGCTGCCCACCCCCTTCAAAAAGACCTATTTTGCCTCCGCCGCCGCCGCCGCCGCCCTTTCGTTTCGTCTTCCCACCCCGACCACCGCACGCAGGCGCTACTGCCCCCGCCGCCTCGCCTCCCTCGGCCATCGCCTTCCAGGCCAGTCAAGATGGTGGTCGCCGTGGCGAATGCCGCCCCCACCGCCGTCACGGCCGCCGACGGCGACGCCGATTCTCCTGTATCCGTTCTGGAGGACGAGGTGATCTGCTCTTCCAAAGCCTCGGCTTAAAAAAACCCTATGCCGATTCCATTTCCTTCTGTCGGGCGCGGTGTTTGAACTTCGTCCGTTTAGGTTTCCGGCCAATTTCCGTCCTTCTTGGTCCTCGGAAGGAAATTTCGGTCCTTTTACCCTGATGATGATGATGCGCTTGTTTTGCTTGAGATCAGAAAATGCCCGACGCCAAGGACGAGAGAAACGCCGGCGATTCGAAGCTCGAGGCCGCTGCAGATCAGTCACTGAACTCCGTCAGAGAGGAGGCGGCCGATGTGTTTCAGGAGGCCGATGACGGCGACGCTGGCCTCGTCACGGAGGTGATGGCCAAGGAGGAAGAGGAGCTGTACCGGGCCCGGCTCAAGGCAGAGGAAGAGGAGGAGGCCAGGAGGAGGGAAGCTCGCAAGACTTTTGATCCGAATCAACGGTTCAGCAAGTTGGATGAGCTGCTGACAAAGACACAGCTCTATTCTGAATTCCTGCTTGAGAAGATGGAGCAGATCACAGATGTATGCTGGCCATGTCTCCCGCTGTTTGGTTTCTCCATCAGTATTCCCTGCTAGTTATTTTTGTTCTTATTCGTTGACATTTGTGGTGTTGCCTGCTGCTCAAGCAGAAAGCTGTTGAAGTTAAAGATGAAGAGGAACCCGTGGAAGAGAAGAAGAAAGGGCGCGGCAGAAAGAGGAAAGCAAAGGCTAAGCCAAAGTACAATGATGTGAGTTCAGATTTCATACATTGTCTTCCCTGATTCATAAACATGCTATGCAAATGTTTGGTTGTCATATACTGTCGATGAACTGCAGTTTGTCTGTATTACCTGCTCGAAGGATTTTGTTTGAACAATTCTGGGGAGGCCACTTGATCTATTGTTGTCCACCGGTAGCACCCTTCTAATGTACTACTTCACACATCTTATCTTAGTTAAAAGAGCTGTTCGAGTTTTGTTGGAGCATAGCTACTGCTGTCTGCACGCTAGAATAATGTTGTAAGATCAACGTTGCTTTGATTTGTCTGGACTTGTTGATGCCAATGGGAATAGTTGTGACCATCTTGTTTATCTTTCCTCGAGATGGATCATTGGTCTAGGGTGGTAACTTGATTTATCATTGATGATTAGAATGTATACGAAAACTATAAGAAATTACTTATGTTAACCTTCTGTTGCTTCTGACTACCGTATATAAATATTGTTCAGAAGAAGGCTAAGACAGCAGTCGCAGCCATGCTTACAAGATCGCGTGAAGACCATACTGCTGATGATAGTACTCTCACTGAAGAAGAAAGGTGGGAAAAAGAGCAAGCCAATCTTGTTCCATTATTGACTGGAGGAAAGTTGAAATCTTACCAGATAAAGGGTATTAAGTGGTTAATATCACTGTGGCAAAACGGCCTAAATGGAATACTAGCTGATCAAATGGGCCTCGGGAAAACAATCCAGACAATTGGATTTCTTGCCCATCTCAAAGGAAATGGTATGGTCGGTCCGTACATGGTTATTGCTCCTCTTTCCACTCTGTCAAACTGGTTAAATGAGTTATCAAGGTAAAGTATCCATAGTTGTCTTTCACTGTATATGTTCTTAGTTTGCTGTCTTATTATGACTTCTTGGTTTCAGGTTTGCTCCATCTCTGATTGGTCTGATTTATCATGGAGATAAAGTGGCTCGGGCAGAGCTAAGGAGGAAATTCATGCCCAAAAAAGTTGGCCCAGATTTTCCGATAATAATCACTTCATTTGAGATGGCCATGTATGATGCAAGATTGCTTGCTAATTACCAGTGGAAGTATGTTGTTGTCGATGAGGTAATAGAATTTCATATGCTCTGTATTATTGTCCCTGTATGCTTCTCCCGCTTCCCTATATATTTACGAGTCGGTTTGATACTTCTTTTTCTAGGGTCATCGGTTGAAAAATACGAATTGTAAATTATTGAGGGAGTTAAAGCGCATTCCGATGGAGAATAAGCTCCTTTTGACTGGGACACCTCTTCAGAATAATCTAGCAGAGTTGTGGTCACTACTGAACTTCATTTTGCCTGATATATTCTCATCCCATCAGGAATTTGAGTCATGGTATGATGCATTGAACTAACACCTGCACTGTTATCTGCCCTTTCTTTGCATGCCATTTTTGTTCGTAGTCCCCATATCCTGGAAGCACTACTTCTGTTTTCCAGTCTTGTGGCCTTTTTTATTGCCTTCTATTGATTATAATTAAAAGCTACCTGAATAGTTTTCAAATAGTTTTTCTTTGTCATTGGCTGGATGTTTTATGAGAGTGGATTTTCAGCTCCCGGGTGCCTAGGCACCCTCTATGAACAGTAAAATAAAAAAAAATAGAAAAAAAAATAAGAAAAATCTGAAACTTTGCAGCATCAAAGATGATGAAAGTTTGTAGGTGTTAGCAAGTTTTCATGCCAAAAAACTATTCGAGGAGCTCTACACACGGAAAATATTTCAATGCTTGAAGTTTTGAGCACTTTTTAGGTGTAATCTGAAACTTGTTTGTACATCTTTCTCTACATGATATTTTGACATGAAAACTTGTAGGAACCTACGAAGTTTGATCATCGTTGATGCTGCAAAGTTTCAGATTTTTTTGATTTTGTTTTCTATTTTTTTAATTTTACTGTTCATAGAGGGTGTCTAGGCACCCGGGAGCTATCACACCTTTCTCATGTTTTATTGATAGTCAATTGATGTATGAATCTAATTGCACAGTTATGTTTGGTTCTTAAGAGCACATATTGTGTTCAACCAATGCAAACAACTCTGTTAAACTTAATTCATTGAGATATCAGTTTCCCAGCATCAGAACAACTATATGGTGTGCTTGTAGCAGTTTATTATTCATACAGCTCTTGAAATATCTTTGTTTTCCGAGTAACCTGGCAGGGGCACTACCCATTCATTAAGAAGAATATAGAAATGGTTAATCACAGTGGGGGCAATGCAGCCCTTTTTTGAATGTTACGGTCCAGAACAACTGCAATCCAGATGGATAACTCCCTGAAAATGAGGGATTACCATTGGCCACAGTGGGCACCTCCAGGGCTCTCTGGCTGATATTATCATGTGCCAGAGCAGCCAACTCCTTCTGCAGTATCAGCCACTTGTGGATATATAGCTCCGTATACAGATGTTCTTATTGTAAACTTGGGACATGTAGACTTTAAAAACACAAGTAAAAAAAAATACTTGTTATGACATTTTTTCTGATTTATCTTTCACCTTCTTTTATTTATGTTACCTGTGGACATGTTCTGTTTTCTAAGCTGTATACAGATGAATAATGTAATATGGACATACTATTAAAACTGTTCTGATGGATTTTCATACGTTAACATGGGGTGTTTTTGTCATAAAGATGGTGAAGTTATTCTTGAATACTTCATGGAAATGTTGATCTGATACAGGTTTGATTTTTCTGGGAAGGGAGATGGGGAACAACAGGAAGAAACTGATGAGAACAAAAGAGTCCTTGTTGTCTCAAAGCTACATGCCATTTTGCGTCCATTCCTTCTAAGGCGGATGAAAGAGGATGTAGAACACATGCTTCCACGAAAGAAAGAGATAATCATCTATGCTAACATGACTGAACATCAGAAACAAATCCAGAATCACTTGGTTGAGAGGACATTCGACAACTACTTGCATGAGAACACAGATATTGGTATGCATGTGTACACTCATCTCATGCATGTGTCTTCATGCGTACTTATTGTCCAATCTGCCCATAAGTAAATAGCATATGAATGTGACAAGTTTTTGCTATATTGTAGTTTTGCGGAGACCTGGCATCAAGACGAAGCTAAATAATCTACTCATTCAGCTCAGGAAAAACTGTGGCCACCCTGATCTTTTGGATGCTGCATTCGACACAAGCTGTGTGTATCATTGCTCATTGTACATATGCTAGTTGCATTGCTCTATTTAATTTAATTTATTTTATCCACTTTGTTATTCATTTTATTTATTTTGTTTGCAGACTTCTATCCACCTATTGATAAGCTTCTGGGACAATGCGGCAAATTTCAGCTGTTGGACAGGTTACTGGACGCTCTACTCAAACGAAATCACAAGGTTGGGCATGTGCCAGCGCATTGTTCATGATTTCTATTTTTCGGAAATGACATATAGTTCAATTGATTTGTTTGTAGGTCCTAATATTTTCACAGTGGACAAAAGTTCTGGACATCCTTGACTATTATTTGGATACAAAAGGTCTGAAGGTTTGCAGAATTGATGGTAATGTCAAGCTGGAAGACAGGAGGAAGCAGGTAATGTGGTAGTCTGCCAATTTATTACTAGTTTACTGGACATCATCTATCATACTCATGCTTGTGCATAGTGAGATAACTACCACTAACAATGCTAAGAAAGAAGGCTAAACTAGCGTAGATTGACTCATGGCATGATTACAATAGACGGGACAGCCCTGTTTATGGGCGGGAAACTATTAACGTATTGCGTATGCACACACCATACATATTTGCGCACATCCTAACATTGCACCCAAACCAGTCAGCACACAAACTTGTGGGCAAAGAAATGACGGATTCAAAGGTTTTATGTAAGCTTGAGTTAAATGCGCTTGGCTTGTAATTGTGGAACCAGTGCTCTAAACTATAGCATGTTCCTTTATTTTGCCTTTTTGTTGCATGTTAATCCTTTTCCCTTAGTTAATTGAAGCTGTCTATAGATGTTGTTATCTCACTATTTGTTTCCCTGGGTCAGATAGCGGAGTTTAATGACTTGAACAGTGGTATGAATGTCTTCATTCTAAGCACGCGTGCTGGGGGGCTTGGTATCAACCTTACTTCTGCTGATACTTGCATCCTATATGACAGTGACTGGGTAACTTTTCTTCTATCTTCTGGAGAGTCTGTAGCTGTCCTTGGTACAATGCTTGCCTTTCATAGCTGTGGCATGCTGAATTTTTGCTCTGTTCTGCAGAACCCTCAAATGGATTTACAGGCTATGGATCGATGCCATCGCATTGGTCAAACAAAACCTGTTCATGTTTATCGGTTGGCAACATCGAATTCTGTTGAGGTATGGTTAGGGGATCATCTTCAGACTCTTGCTTGGCTAGTTTTTGTGGCATTGAACTCATCTCCTCATTGTCGCAGGGACGGATTATCAAGAGAGCTTTTGGAAAGCTGAAGCTAGAGCATGTGGTGATTGGGAAGGGACAGTTTCAACAAGATGCCGCTAAGCCTAACGCCTTAGATGTAAGATGTAAAAAAATTTGTTCGGAATATAGAAGATTGTGTTCACTGTACCATGTAAATTGTCTCTTCAGTGATCATCAAACGATTGCATGATTGCTGATGTGTTCCTACTTCTCGTTGAGAACTGCAGGAGGCGGAGCTGCTGGCGCTGCTGAGGGATGAGCAGGGTGAGGAAGACAGGATGATCCAGACGGATATCAGCGATGAGGACCTTCTGAAGCTGATGGACCGGAGTGACCTCACCGGCCCTGCCATGGCTCCCAATGCAGCCCATCTTGTCCCCTTGAAAGGGCCTGGCTGGGAGGTGGTTCTGGCCTCGAAGAGTGCTGGGGGCATGCTCTCGGCGCTCACCAGCTGAGCCATCCTAGCAATGGCGATTCCTCGGTATTTTGATGTTTTGGCTTGTTCGCAGCCTAATGCTTGACAGCAGTGCATTGCTTCCCCTAGGTTCAGGAGCTGATGTTCCGGCGGGCAGTGTTCTAGGCTTATGCCCGCGCCTTCTTCCAATCTAGCTAGGCAACCTATGTCAGACTGTCATGGTATGCCAGATGAATCTGGAAATGGCATTGTTTTGCTGCTCTGCGATGCCTAGATCTTTCAGGTTTTGGTGTATTAAGTATCAATACAGAAGAGGTTATGGGCGACAATGATGAAATGCGGTGTTTCGTGGCAAAAATCTGGAGAGAGAATGCAGGGCAACTTCTTTGATTGTTTGTTTTTAGTTTTTCAGACTTGCCTAGTTAGTACTTCCACCATGTCAAAATATACAGTTGAACTCAATGAATTTTGATCAAGTTTATAGAAAAATTATCAATAACTACAATATTGATTCAATGCCATTAGTTCATCATGAAACTTACTTTCATATCAAATGAGGATAGAGTTAAACCTACAAACTGAACTGTGAAGTAAAGACATAACTGAAAGAACCCTATCATAAGAGATTGCCAAACCTACAAACTACCAATTGGGCATTTCATAAGTTAAAGCACAAATTTGTCAGCAGTACTCTATCTATTTCTATTTACTTTTTAAACTTTGTCCAAATTTATATAAAAAAGTTAACATCCAGAATACGAAATCAATACAATTAGAATCACCATTTAATATGTTTTCACACTACATAATTGTTTTTATTGTGTAGGTTTACATTCTTTCTGATACAGTTGGCCAAAGTTTATAAAGTAGATGAAATACCCAGTTAGCTTGCAGATTAATCCTTACTCGTAGCCTAGTAGGGTCATCGAGTAGTCGATAAAATAATTAATCGTTTGATTAATTGATTAACTGGCCGATTATCTTGTAGATTAGCCTATTATTCCTTTGCTCACCAGCCAACCAAGCATCTACCTCTTAACAATTTCCTCAACATTTAGAAAAGACACGGTGTGTTATTGAGAGTAAACTGGGCCTTGGCACACATATTGGGTGCGATGGCACAAGTGTTGCCCCATTGAACATCTAACTAGAGGCTACACTCAACCTAGCATAGAACAACAATGGCTAAGGAGAAGAATGACTGCGACAAGAAGCACACAACAAGTTCCCCGCGTCTCTCAATCCCATGGGATGCTATATTTGGCTCCCATGCAATGGCCAGAGCAGCAACATGGTAATCAACATGCTTTGTCTTTATTCGTTCCTCTCTTCAACTTTGCAACAATTTTATGTGGTACTCTCATGTTTATGCTGTGCTACTGCATCTACCTTTTATAACACGGTTTGGTTAGGTCCACATGTAGGCTCTTTACGCTTTCCTTTATCCTTTTGGCACTACCCTATAATAATGTTCTAATAAATAAAGAATGACTACATATAATTTATTGCATCTCCGGAGGGAGCATGTTGTTCTTATCAATGGCGGAGGAGGGAGAAAAGTTAAGGTGGGGCAAACTTAAATGAAATATCAAAATGAATGCACGCTACAATATCAAAGTCATTACACACCATATTCTGAGCAGGTTCATGGAGGCTTCCGCCAACGATCATCTCGCCACGGTCAAACACCTGCTCCGGTACATCGCATGCACGATCACGCACGGATGCGTGTATCGCCTTGGCGATGGCGACAAGCTGGTTGGCTACAGTGACTCTGACCATGCTGGTGACGTGGACTCCAGGAAGAGCACCTCTGGCATATTATTCTTCCTCGGGGGCAGTCCCATCAGCTGGCAACCGGTGAGGTTGAAGGTTGTCGTGACTTCTTCGTGCGAGGCGGAGTACATCGTGGCAGCTACAACAGCATGTCAGGCGATCTGGTTGGCTCGCCTCCTCAACGAGATGCTAAACCAAGACAACACCCTTGCACTCATCTTCATCTACAACAAATCGGCGATTTTCCTCTGCAAGAACACAGTGCTTCACGACCGCAGCAAGCACATCGATCTCCACTATCACTTCATACGTGACTGCATCAAGAAAGGCATGGTGATCGTCGAGTTCATCCGGACGGACGAGCAGAAGGCGGACATCCTGGCCAAGTCAGTTGGTCGTGTCCAGTTTCAGGAACAAGGTTGGAATCATCGTCATCAAACTTCTTCGACAAGGTTGAGGGGGAGAATGTTGGGTCAACCTTGGCCTACTAAGGATGCATGCCGACAACAGTAACTAAGCTATGAAGTGAAACAACTAGCAGCTGAGTAGGTCGGCAAGACCATTTTGAATTTCTACTAACTAGGTTAGGAGTGAGGTAGCAGTCCCGTGTGACGTAAGTGCTTAGCTAATACTCCCCCTTTTCTGGTTTATAGAGCTCATCTCAAAAATTTCAAATTCCCATTATATTAGGCTCATTTTGAGTCTAAATGAGTTAAAGTGCTTTGAGTCTCATTTCTTCGATAAAAGGGTATTTTATTACTTAAAAGATTTAAACAGTACACCTGGCCTCTGGATAACTGAGATGCATACAACCATTTGCAAATTCATAGAGATAACAGGAAGAAAATTAATGGCTACGCCTGCATCCTTTTCTACATGCACCATGCAAGTCCTATAAGAAAGGGAGTGCTATATTTATTGCTTCCGAAATCGAATTTGTGTGAAATATTTTATTGGCTAGTTAAAACTAGTGCCATCCACTCACAATTCATCTTGGTTGATGAGAATTCAAATTTGAGCCCTATAAACCAAAAAGGAAGGAGTAGTAGCAGATATTTTTAGCTCTTAGTCGGTTTCTAAGACTATAAAAAGGGTTGATGCCCATCGATGCAACTTAGGCCATTTTCATTCCACTCGCTCCATCAGCCAAAGAGCAAAGTACTAGTATTACATGTGAGCCTCTCAAGTGTGTGTACTTCAACTGTGTGACTGAGTGCAGCTAGTAAGAAGAGAGAGCAGATAGTAGCTTTTGCCTGTGTGCCTCACCTGTGGAGTAGTAGTTTGGGCTAACACACATTTCCATATGATGGTAAGCCCAATCACCAATTTCAATAGGAATATAAACATACTGAGATTGAACTTTTAATACTTCCTCCGTTCCAATTTTTTGTCTTAGGTTTGTTTAAGAATGGATGTATCTAAATACTAAAACGTGACTAGATACATTCATATATAAACAAAACTAAGATAAGAATTTTGGGACAGAGGGAGTATAATTTATCAGTTTTTTAATTAAATCTTGCTTAATTTTACTGTTCAAGAATATTACCCCACACAATGGTGATTTACCCTCCCTCTGGTCACCAGCAGCCTAGAAACGTCGCCGTGCTGATGCGCGCCGGGCGCCCGCACAATGCATGCGCACTAGGTGTTGGGGGCGCGCCTCTTGAGGGAGTGTTGGGCGGTGCCAGGTAGATGTCGCCCATTTCAATTTCTTTTTCACATTCTGTTTGGCACATGGCTAGCATCAG
This sequence comes from Hordeum vulgare subsp. vulgare, assembly GCF_904849725.1. Taxonomy (NCBI): domain Eukaryota; kingdom Viridiplantae; phylum Streptophyta; class Magnoliopsida; order Poales; family Poaceae; genus Hordeum; species Hordeum vulgare. Next base: position 74,511 of record NW_025422588.1, on the reverse strand, counting down.
CAAAATAGATGAGATTAATCACAATTAGTAGCAACTAATAATAAGTTATCTCAAAGGGCCTGACACCAAACTTCCTTAAAATACAGATAATATTTTACGGGATCAATTATAAGAAAACATGAATTTACAGGGTCAATTTTCACAAAAGAGAAAACAGTGTTGCAACTCTATATGGCTTCACAGAGCATGATGAACACAGTACCCAGCGTAATACACTCTCAGCGGGGAGAAAACAACAGGAACATGATTCGAAAGAAGACAAGCAGCCTGCAACTCTCCAGGATGTCTCATCAATGATAGCCTCAAACTCCGCATCAACAAAATTCTATTCTGTCAAAGATCCTGACATTGTGTTCTCTCCAAATAATTCAATGTATTAATATCACTATAATATCAATTTGAACTTATAGATGAGCTATAGATATCTACCAAATAGATTTAAAGTTCAGAAAATAAGAAATTGAAGTGACTATTGTCTATTTGGTCTTGGAAAAATCTGAGCAAGATAATGCAAGATTTTGCTTGTGCTGTTGACTGTGATGATACCATAATAACTTATACAATCAATAATATCACCGGAGTATAAAAATGATTTGAGGACCCAATCACCAGAATTAGCGTCGACCTCAACCAGCCATTTTCGCACATTTTGGGGATCACGAGCTAGTAAGCTACACATGCAACAGACTGCCGCAATGTTAGGTCACATACCCACCAATCTCAATCAAGCTTAAATTATCAATTACGAGACCAGATTGCAGATGTGATAACCTATTGACATTACCATGGAAATTCTGGGGAAAATGCATAAAATTTTGAGTAAAGACTTGAGTAAATGGCTTGCTTCATTTAACAATTAAAATTTGGTCAGAATTAGTGAGGCAGTGGCAAGCAGGAATAAGGTAACCAAGAACAACCCAGTGTCTGGTTCGTTATAAACAATTGATATGCGCTCTATATGACATCTTTCTTGAGAGGACTGTACATGAATTGGTAGAGACAGTACATGTCATATCTCTTGTTCATGAGTAACAAACTCCTGATTTAATTCAGATTCTGTTTCTTTAAAGTGGGAACAATCATGTATTCACAAACATTACAATTCAACCGCATATATCATGTACTCAATTCTAAATATCAGTGCACCGTTGAGCTAGTATTGACTGACAAAAGGCACAGGTACCAACCACTTCAGTTTGCATCAGCTATGCTAACTTTTGGGAAAGCCAAGAATTAATATGAGCATAGTAGATTACGAGATAAATCTAAAGAACTCTTAGTAGGTCCAACCTTCATTATAAAATGAGTGCCTTTTTCACTTCTGAATGTAAACAATTGTTGCATCTTTGGAATGAATAGTGAATAAGCATAACAGGAAACCTTTTCATGTTGTGGACGGGTGGAAGATCAGGCGGTGAACTGATTTCCATGTGGCAACCCAAGGGTATGAGTTGAAGAGGCACTGCATTTGCTATACGAATGTGTGCTTGTGTTTCTTCAGGTGACAAGTGACCCACAATATGCTTCAGAGCTGCATTATCTCCACTTTTTGTGGAGCCAAATTGTGCAAATGATGTATGGTTCCACCATGTATCCAATAATCTCTCACTCCATTTGCACCTCCTTATGAAGAACAATCCTGCGTGAGGAGCATGGTCAATATTTGATGGACGAAATGTCTATCTTACTTTGTGATGAACCTCCTGTCTATAAGAACGGCAATGTAAGATTGTGAACTATAGAAACGAAATATTAAGAAAAGTGTAATGAATTATTATGGATGTATGTTTCCAAGTATGCTTCCCTAGGATATTAGTAAGATGTGAATATCGGTGCATATTCCCTTGGTCGGTTTGCTCTAGCCCATAAATAGTGATGGATCAGCCTCACTGCACAAATGAGTCATACTAAACTATCATATGCGTATTCTCAAGATACAGTAGTAGGTGAACAAATATTCAGTGTTAATGAGTGTGATATATCACAGAAATTGCCATTGCTTTGCTTGTCAAATGATTTGGACAAACATAAAGTAAAAATGAACAATGTGCATGTTTCGCCTACCGGCATTCACCCCATTGATATCCTCTGTCAGAAAGAGATGAGGAGATGCATCAACATCACTATGTGCAATCACCGAGAACAAAATCTCATCCTTTAGAAAAGGAATCAGCAGAAAAAGAACTTATGTTAACTAAATAAATAAGCAACTCAGAGGACCTCAAAATATTCTTGTAAACTTAGTGCTTAGAACAAGATTCCATGAAAGTATCTAGGCTTACAAACGAAATGTCAGGGTTAGTAACCAGTGTGTCCATCACATCACATAGTTTCTTGTGTAGTAGAACATGGAACCAACAGAGAGTGGTGGTGAGTAGTGGGTAGTGACCCATGGTGTCGTTCCAGAAGAGCCAGTGGTGGCGGCTAAGATGTGTGCGGAGGGCGAGGATCTTGCTCCAGGCGGGCGGGCGGGCGGGCGGCGGGGGTCGACGGCGCCAGGGGCAGCATGGCGAGGCGGTACACGTAGGCGCGCTTGTTCCGCGTGGTGGACGCCAGCACGCCGCGGAAGGACCGGCCCCGGCGCGCCTTGGCCCGGTAGGCCCTCGTCAGAGAGCGTGACGATGGGGAAGCTGAGTTGCTGCCCGGCGCTCGGCGGCGGGGGGCAGGCACCAACGGCCCAGGGAGTTGGGGCGGCGGAGACATGCGGGAGGAGGAAGAGGAGCAGGAGCGGGAGGAGGTGGAGGAGAAGGTGGCAGTGGCTGGGGCGGAGGCGAGGGCGGTGATGGGTAGGGTGGCACGCCCGTCCGACCATCTCCAGTGACGTCGTGGGCCGATTTGTCTGCTAGCATTGCCTACGTGAACAGCACGAGAGATCGTTCCTTCCGCGTACGTTAATGTGTTTGATGTGCGCCTACGCGGTACGTATGGATCCCGCACATTCTTGTTTTCAATCAAAATCCATCGTTTGTGCCTATGTCTTTGATACCATCATGGTTGCTCGACTGGTTTTACTAACAACTTTTTAAAGGCAAGGTTTAGCATTCATTTTTCAGGGTTGACTGATCAACCATTGACCAGTTGACCACTAACAGGTTGACCGTTGCTACTTGATTACACAGTTCGAAAAAAGACCCAACAGTTTGATGAATACTTTGAGGTGGAGTGACAACAAGGGCAAAACATACAACACAAAAAAAATGTTGGATAGTTTCTTATACCTAGAAAAAGCTATAGCGTGTGAGCCCATTAAGTACGCAATGTCTGGGCCAAGTCTGGGCACATGGACCAACCCGTAACAATAAATTCACGCACATCCATGTGCCGAACTAGAGGCGATACTCAGCCTAACATAGAACAATAATGAGTAAGGAGAGAAAGGACGACACCAACATGCACACAACAAGTTCCCCACATCTCTCAATCCCACGGGATGCTATTCGGCTCCCATACAAACACCAAATCAGAAACATGGGGATCAACCGGCTTTGTCTCTATTCCATCCTCTCATCAACTTTGCAACAATTGTAGGTGGTAGTTGATGAGGACATGGCTACTTTGGAAATGACCAAAAATGTTGCATACAAGAATATTTATAAGATGCTTTCTTATAATAAATATGCAATATTTTTTATATTATCTAGAACAAAAATACTTCACCTATTTTTAATTCATGCGCATAATCACTTAACACTTGTACAAACCATGTGTGAAGATAAAGGAAAATAAAATGATTAGATGTTGTTTAAGAAGTCCTTTAACGTGAAAGGAAATGATTAGGTAATGTTCAGGAAGTTTTCTCACGTCATTTTTTACTCAACGCAAGATACAGAAAAGCTTAACACGTCCAGGACTCAAATTCGGATTGCACAAACATACCTGACTTAAAACGTGTCTAACTTTTGCATCTGGACTCCAAATAGGTGAATATTTTTTGTTTCAAACCTTATTTTGTATACTTTCCAATGCAATTGGATTCAACTTTAAACTCCTTTGAACTCACCTTTAATGATTATGTAACACTAAGGTATTGATGACATAACTTCACGTCAAGATGATGAATGCCTAGTTGACTTGAATACAACATGTGTTGAGTTACCTATTGATTTGAGCACAATACTTGTTTTAGAGAATCATGTAACTGTTATCAATGTGTCATGTGATAAAACGATTGAAATACCAACAACTTTGAGCGCACCCATTAAAGTAATTATTGATGAGAAAGAACCACGTTACTCGGTGACTAAATCTGATTTGGATCAAGTGCAATTGATTAGCGAGGAGGACATGTTATCTACAATGTTGTATGCTAATTCTTTGTATTCTGTGGTTTTGAATTCACTCATGCCTTTGTTATATGCAAAAATCAAAATAATTGAAATCACATAGTTGAAATCATTGCAAAGTGTATACGCCTCTAATTTTACTTTTAACTCGATTGGAGAGTATGGTGTTGACAATTTTTTTTTGTGCATAAGCTTTGCAACATGAGTGATGATCATGCTAGCTTGAAATAAATGAAAATAATTGTGCCAATGCATAATCATTATGATATGACCTCTAATCTTGGCTACGATTCTGTTTTGGATGACTTGTTGCATGTTTGCATATTTAAGCATGTTGTAGCATCTAATTATGAAACTATTAAAGTTATTCATCAATGTTAGGATGGTTTAGTGATGAGCATTGTCAATCTTTTCATATGAATAAGAGCTTCATTTATATGTGCAAACTAAGCTGCAATATTTCCATGTCTTCTACTTCTTGTGATAATAGTTTGGCTTTATATTTCATGACATATGAAAGTTAGTCATGTACAAATGTGTCACATGTTCAAAAACTGAGGGAAGTAAAAAATTAATGACATATACATATACAACATGTACACCTTGCCTTTTTTGTTATCCACATTTTAGGCTAAGCAACATCGAGGATGTCTTTGTTTACAATAAGGGGAGTATGATGAAGACATGGATACCTTGGATACGAACAAAATTATTGCATACAAGAATATATTTTTATTTTGTAGGTAATTTTTTATAATAAATATGCAATGATTTATTTATGTTATCCAACACAAAAATAGGTCAACTATTTTTGGTTGGCTCATTGAAAACACACAATGTTTTATTGAGAGTAAACTGGGCCTTGGGAGAAAAACAATAACCCTTCTTTGTATTGGCCCACCCAGTTTTGGTTCTGTATGTCCATCACTGGAAGGAAGTACTACATTTTGGCGAGATTGGACACACGCTTCTCAGTTAGCAATACCGCCCTTCGTTGTACAAAATTGTACATCACACATACGTGGGTAACATCTAACAAGAGGCTATACTCAGCCTAACATAGAATAATAAGGAAAACGCGCTTGTAGCCGGTGCGCCGGCCGAACCGTTCGTTCGGTCACGCGCGAGCCATGCGTGTGGCTGGCCTGGTATGTAGCTTTTTCCCGTCCAAATTTTTTACAACTGGCATTCAAATTGGCTACAAGCGTTTTTTATCTGTTATATTTGTCCACTAAAAAAAGCTACATTCACGTGTGGTTGCAATTCTAGTTCGTTGGTTTTTTCATTACAACCGGCGTTTAATTTTTGCTACAACCAGTGTTAATCTTTGCTAGAACCGGTATTAGATTTTGCTACAACCGTTCACTAAAAAAGCTGCATACACGTTCATGAAAGTTGCAACCTGAGTTCACCGGATTGTTTTGCTACAACCCACATTTTATTTTTCCACCACCCATTATCAGCGTCGTTTTTTTGCTACGACCATGTTGATATTTGTTTTTGCTATAACCATGTTTTTGCTGCATCCGTGGACGAAATTTGCTACATCATTGCTTATTTTTGCTACCATCTACGATTTTTGCTACATGAACAGATCTGCGGGTCAAACGGGATTCCATCTGGCAGATCTAGCGGCTCACGTGCGATCGGCCGAAAGTTTCGGCCGACGCACCATCGCAAATCAGTGCCTTAATGAGTAAGGAAAAATCGTATGACGCCCAAGAGCAGACAACAAGTCTTTCGGCCGACGCGTCGTCGCAGATCAGTGCTTTAATGAGTAAGGAGAAGTCGTATGACGCCCAAGAGCAGACAACAAGTTCCCCGCGTCTCTCAATCCTACGGGATGCCCTTGGGCTCCCATCCAAAGGCCAGATCAACAACATGGTAATGAACAATGAACCTGCTTTCACTAGTGGAAAACGGGCCTTTGGCCGGGACCATTTAGTCCCGGCCTGCCTCTGGGCCGGGACTAAAGGCCCGGCCACGTCGCCCCAATTCTCAATGCCTCCCTCGAGGCTTTAGTCCCGGCCCGTAAGGAGCCTTTAGTCCCGGTTCGTGTCCCAAACCGGGACTAAAGGGCTACGCGGTGGGTAGTGGTGGTGGCAACCGTTCGTATCCCCCTTTAGTCCCGGTTGGTGGCTCAACCCGGGACTAAAGGACTAACACGTGGCCTGCCGTAGTGGTGGCGACCGTTGGTATACCTCTTTAGTCCCGGTTGGTGGCTCAACCCGGGACTAAAGGCCTAACACGTGGCCTGCCGTAGTGGTGGCAACCGTTGTTATACCTCTTTAGTCCCGGTTGGTGGCTCAACCCCGGACTAAAGGCCCAAACGGTTTGCATCCCGCGTCGTTTCGGGCGATGAAAAGCACGAACCGAAGCGTACAGTCGCCATTTTCTCTGTTTCTTCTTCTCTCTCGCGTCGCCCTCTCTGTTCTTCTTCTCTCTCGCGTCGCCCTCTCTGTTCTTCTCCTCTCTTCTTCCCTTCTCTTCTTCCACCATGCCAACTAGCTTTCATGAGGTGCTCGCACATGGCACGACCAAGCTCCGTGTCGTGTACACGAACCTGAGCAGGGAGGTGCCGTTTTTTCTTCAACAGTTGAAGGAACGATGGTTTGACCATGCAGTGGATCATGGGAAGTTCTTGGGGCTTGATCTGGAGTACACGGCCGATCGACGCGGTGTTACCTGTTGGAATTATGCCCTAGAGGCAATAATAAATGTATAGTTATTATTATAATTCCTGTATCAAGATAATAGTTTATTATCCATGCTATAATTGTATTGAATGAAGACTCATTTACATGTGTGGATACATAGACAAAACACCGTCCCTAGCATGCCTCTAGTTGGCTAGCCAGTTGATCGATGATAGTCAGTGTCTTCTGATTATGAACAAGGTGTTGTTGCTTGATAACTGGATCACGTCATTGGGAGAATCACGTGATGGACTAGACCCAAACTAATAGACGTAGCATGTTGATCGTGTCATTTTGTTGCTACTGTTTTCTGCGTGTCAAGTATTTATTCCTATGACCATGAGATCATATAACTCACTGACACCGGAGGAATGCTTTGTGTGTATCAAACGTCGCAACGTAACTGGGTGACTATAAAGATGCTCTACAGGTATCTCCGAAGGTGTTAGTTGAGTTAGTATGGATCAAGACTGGGATTTGTCACTCCGTGTGACGGAGAGGTATCTCGGGGCCCACTCGGTAATACAACATCACACACAAGCCTTGCAAGCAATGTAACTTAGTGTAAGTTGCGGGATCTTGTATTACGGAACGAGTAAAGAGACTTGCCGGTAAACGAGATTGAAATAGGTATGCGGATACTGACGATCGAATCTCGGGCAAGTAACATACCGAAGGACAAAGGGAATGACATACGGGATTATACGAATCCTTGGCACTGAGGTTCAAACGATAAGATCTTCGTAGAATATGTAGGATCCAATATGGGCATCCAGGTCCCGCTGTTGGATATTGACCGAGGAGTCTCTCGGGTCATGTCTACATAGTTCTCGAACCCGCAGGGTCTGCACACTTAAGGTTCGACGTTGTTTTATGCGTATTTGAGTTATATGGTTGGTTACCGAATGTTGTTCGGAGTCCCGGATGAGATCACGGACGTCAAGAGGGTTTCCGGAATAGTCCGGAAACGAAGATTGATATATAGGATGACCTCATTTGATTACCGGAAGGTTTTCGGAGTTACCGGGAATGTGCCGGGAATGACGAATGGGTTCCGGGAGTTCACCGGAGGGGGGTAACCCACTCCGGGGAAGCCCATAGGCATTTGGGGGGGTCACACCAGCCCTTAGTGGGCTGGTGGGACAGCCCACCAATCCCCTATGCGCCAAGAGAGAAAAAAAATCAAAGGAAGGAAAAAAAAGGAAGAAGTGGGAAGGGGGAAGGACTCCCTCCCACCAAACCAAGTAGGACTCGGTTTGGGGGGGGAGAGTCCTCCCCCCTGGCTCGGCCGACCCCTTGGGGATCCCTTGGACCCCAAGGCAAGGTCCCCCTCCCTCCTCCTATATATATGGGGCTTTTAGGGCAGATTTGAGACGACTTTTCTCACGGCTGCCCGACCACATACCTCCATAGTTTTTCCTCTAGATCGTGTTTCTGCGGAGCTCGGGCGGAGCCCTGCTGAGACAAGATCATCACCAACCTGCGGAGCGCCGTCACGCTGCCGGAGAACTCTTCTACCTCTCCGTCTCTCTTGCTGGATCAAGAAGGCCGAGATCATCGTCGAGCTGTACGTGTGCTGAACGCGGAGGTGCCGTCCGTTCGGTACTAGATCGTGGGACTGATCGCGGGATTGTTCGCGGGGCGGATCGAGGGACGTGAGGACGTTCCACTACATCAACCGCGTTCTCTAAACGCTTCTGCTGTACGATCTACAAGGGTACGTAGATCACTCATCCCCTCTTGTAGATGGACATCACCATGATAGGTCTTCGTGCGCGTAGGAAATTTTTTGTTTCCCATGCGACGTTCCCCAACATTACTGTCATCCAACTATGCTTCGCACGCCTTGTCTTGATCTTCCGGTGGGCGAGGTAAGTTTTGAGGCTTTCTTTGATCCAAGATAATGATATTGTAAGTTTATTTGTTTCAATCATAGTTGGTTCCCTTCAAATAGTTGTAGTGAAACAATTTTGATTAGTTGAAGGGGAGCACAATCTAATTGGAATAGTGTTCCATAATCTGAAAAATCGTATTAGAATCAACTAGTGTTTAATATGTTCCATTGGAATCATAGTTGGTTCCCTTCAAATAGTTGTAGTGAAACAATTTTGATTAGTTGAAGGGGAGCACAATCTAATTGGAATATTGTTCCATAATCTGAAAATCGTATTAGAATCAACTAGTGTTTAATATGTTCCATTGGAATCATAGTTGGTTCCCTTCAAATAGTTGTAGTGAAACAATTTTGATTAGTTGAAGGGGAGCACAATCTAATTGGAATAGTGTTCCATAATCTGAAAAATCGTATTAGAATCAACTAGTGTTTAATATGTTCCATTGGAATCATAGTTGGTTCCCTTCGAATAGTTGTAGTGAAACAATTTTGATTAGTTGAAGGGGAACACAATCTGATTGGAATAGTGTTCCATAATCTGAAAAATCGTATTAGAATCAACTAGTGTTTAATATGTTCCATTGGAATCATAGTTGGTTCGCTTCAAATAGTTGTAGTGAAACAATTTTGATTAGTTGAAGGGAACACAATCTGATTGGAATAGTGTTCCACAATCTGAAAAAGCTGATTGGTTCAATATGTTCCATTGAAATCATAGTTGTAGTGATACAATTTTATGCGGTGTTCTTTGATCCAAGGTTATGAAAATTGAATATAGCTAGTGATCTCTCTAGGTTCCATTGGATAGCAATATGATATTTCATAGTCATGAAAATTGCATATAGCTAGTGATCTCTCTAGGTTCCATTGGATAGCTATAGTGATCTCTCTAGGTTCCATTGCATATGTTCTATTTGAATCCTAAAGATAATTTTCTCTTTAGTTGTAGTGAAACATGTTTCCTTATTGCAGGAGTATGTAACATTTGTTCCATTTTAATTTGTTTCTGTTGCAGGAGTGACAAGCATTGTCCAGAACTCATGGACTTCCTTCGCAGCGGCATCACTTTTGCTTCCGTTGACATAAGAAACGACAAGCTGAAGATGAGGCACAGCTTCAGTATTGAGATACCAGCTGGTTGCCTCGTTGATCTCCAAACGATATTTAGGCTTCGACATGACAGGACTTCGATGGCTCATATGGCAGTTGCCTTGATCGACGATTCATATGCTGATATGAAGACCAGTTTCCCAAAGTCTCAGCACAAACTTTGGGAGAAGGGCCCACTTGATGATATCAACATTGAGTATGCAGCAAAAGATGCATCGTTTCATACGAGTTGTACCACAAGATTCGAGTCGTCCACTATGGCTAGCGTCACCTCGAGGAAGGTGGACATTCTGATTTAGATGATTCAGACGAGTAGTGTTCTGAACGTCGAACACTTGTATATATATCTATGGTAACTATTATTATGTACTGTTTGGACTAGTATCATGTACTTCTTGGACCAATTTATATATGTCTAGTTTCTGTTTGTGCCATTATAGTTTCCAAATTTGAATGGTTTAGCCCTTTCTAACTTCATTTGCTACTTTTGAATGGTTTAGCCCTTTCTAACTTCATGGTATCATGCATTTCGACCACATATATATACAAAAAGTCTTCAGTTCAAATAAGTTCAAAAAATGAAATCCCTTTTGTAACAGATCTGTTTTTGATTAAAACAGTCATTTAAAAATGAAAGACCATTAGTCCCACGTGGCGTGCAGCGGAACCACGTGGCGTGCAGCGGAACCACGTGGCGTGCCGCGGAACCACTTTTGTTGTGGGGGTCGCTTCTCCTTCTTCGAAACCCTGCTACTTCGAGAGAGATTGTCCGTTTTGTACACGAACTGCATGCAGTTTTTGTCGTAGCCCTCTCAACTTTTTAACACATTCTATGTGGGTGAAATGATGATAGCATGCCAACTTTCAACATTTTCAGAGTTCATTTGTAGTGCTTTTCAATTTCAGGGTCAACTAGCTCAAAAAAAATAAGTAAATGCACGAAATATACCAAATGAAGTCAGAAATTGTTGAAATTTTGTGATGTGCCTTAGAATGGTGCATTTTAAACACACAAAAAGTATGGAGTTCAAGTAAGTTCAAAAAAATGAAATCCCTTTGTATGAGATGGTTCTCGTTCGAAACGCTGCTACTTCGAGAGAGATTGTCCGTTTTGTACACGAACTGCATGCAGTTTTTGTCGTAGCTCTCTCAACTTTTTAACACATGCTATGTGGGTGAAATAAAGATAGCATGCCAACTTTCAACATTTTCAGAGTACATTTGTAGTGCTTTTCAATTTCAGGGTCAACTAGCTCAAAAAAAATAAGTAAATGCACGAAATATACCAAATGAAGTCAGAAATTGTTGAAATTTTGTGATGTGCCTTAGAATGGTGCATTTTAAACACACAAAAAGTATGGAGTTCAAATAAGTTCAAAAAAATGAAATCCCTTTTGTAAGAGATGAGTTCTCGTTCGAAACGCTGCTACTTCGAGAGAGATTGTCCGTTTTGTACACGAACTGCATCCAGTTTTTGTCGTAGCCCTCTCAACTTTTTAACACACACTATGTGGGTGAAATGATGATAGCATGCCAACTTTCAACATTTTCAGAGTTCATTTGTAGTGCTTTTCAATTTCAGGGTCAACTAGCTCAAAAAAATTAAGTAAATGCACGAAATATACCTAATGAAGTCAGAAATTGTTGAAATTTTGTGATGTGCCTTAGAATGGTAAGTCTTGAACATCTTGAACATAGTTTTTAATTGATAATAAAAAAATATATAATAGTTTGGATAGTCAAAATTATTAATTATGAAAATAAAATATAGTTTTGCAATATTTATTCAATTTGAAACACTTTTCATTATCATAGTTTTGTCAAATTCTCAAATATGCAAAAAGAATTTTTAATAAAGATAGTTTTTAATTGAAAATAACAAAATAGATAATAGTTTGGATAGTCAAAATTATTAATTATGAAAATAAAAAATAGTTTTGCATTATTTATTCAATTTGAAACATTTTTCATTATCATAGTTTTGTCAAATTCTCAAATATGCAAAAAGAATTTTTAATAAACATAGTTTTTAATTGAAAATAAAAAAATAGATAATAGTTTGGATAGTCAAAATTATTAATTATGAAAATAAAACATAGTTTTGCAATATTTATTCAATTTGAAACACTTTTCATTATCATAGTTTTGTCAAATTCTCAAATATGCAAAAAGAATTTTTAATAAACATAGTTTTTAATTGAAAATAACAAAATAGATAATAGTTTGGATAGTCAAAATTATTAATTATGAAAATAAAAAATAGTTTTGCATTATTTATTCAATTTGAAACACTTTTCATTATCATAGTTTTGTCAAATTCTCAAATATGCAAAAAGAATTTTTAATAAACATAGTTTTTAATTGAAAATAAAAAAATAGATAATAGTTTGGATAGTCAAAATTATTAATTATGAAAATAAAATATAGTTTTGCAATATTTATTCAATTTGAAACACTTTTCATTATCATAGTTTTGTCAAATTCTCAAATATGCAAAAATAATTTTTAATAAACATAGTTTTTAATTGAAAATAACAAAATAGATAATAGTTTGCATAGTCAAAATTATTAACTAGGTAAATAAAAATAGTTTTGCATTATTTATTCAATTTGAAACACTTTTCATTATCATAGTTTTGTCAAATTCTCAAATATGCAAAAAGAATTTTTAATAAACATAGTTTTTAATTGAAAATAAAAAATAGATAATAGTTTGGATAGTCAAAATTATTAATTATGAAAATAAAAAATAGTTTTGCATTATTTATTCAATTTGAAACACTTTTCATTATCATAGTTTTGTCAAATTCTCAAATATGCAAAAAGAATTTTTAATAAACATAGTTTTTAATTGAAAATAACAAAATAGATAATAGTTTGGATAGTCAAAATTATTAATTATGAAAATAAAAAATATTTTTGCATTATTTATTCAATTTGAAACACTTTTCATTATCATAGTTTTGTCAAATTCTCAAATATACAAAAAGAATTTTTAATAAACATAGTTTTTAATTGAAAATTACAAAATAAGTTAATAGTTTGGATAGTCAAAATTATTAATTATGAAAATAAAAAATAGTTTTGCATTATTTATTCAATTTGAAACACTTTTCATTATCATAGTTTTGTCAAATTCTCAAATATGCAAAAAGAATTTTTAATAAACATAGCTTTTAATTGAAAATAACAAAATAAGTTAATAGTTTGGATAGTCAAAATAATTAATTTTGAAAATAGAAAAAAATTGAAACTATATGAGAAATCATAGACAAAATTCAACCTGAATTCACTTTGAATTCAGATTGAATTTTATCCACAATTTCAAATATAGTTTCAATTTTCAGTAAGTTTAGGCCCGTAAGCCTGCTTTAGAGAGGAGTTCGATGGAGAAGCTGCGACGGGGTTTATAAACAAGTGTTAGTCCCCCTCGCTGGGCGAGGTGGGACTAAACTTATCGTGCAGCCGAGGAGGGGCTTTAGTCCCGGGTGGAGCCACGCCCCGGGACTAAAGACACCCTTTAGTCCCGGCTGGAGCCACACACCAGGACTAAAGACCCCCTGCTTCCCGCCTCTTGGTCTGCCCGAAAAGAGGCCTTTAGTCCCGGGTCGTGGCTCCAACCGGGACTAAAGGGGGTCTTTAGTCCCGGCTCGAGCCACGCACCGGGACTATAGATCCACCTATATAAGCGGGACTTCGAAAATTTCCAACCCAAATCGTCCATTTCTCTTCTTCTTCCTCTCGTTCTCCTGCCCGGCGCGGCACAGCGACGAACTCGACGACGTCGTTAGGCTGCCCGCCGTCCTGCTCGCCGCCGCCTGCCGTCCTCCTCGCTGTCGGCCGTCCTCCTCGCCGCGGCACCGTCCTCCTCGCCGTCGCGCCGTCCTCCTCGCCGCCGCGCCGTCCTCCTCGCCGTCCTCCTCGCCGTCTCGCCGTCCTCCTCGCCGCCGTGCCGTCCTCCTCGCCGTCCTCCTCGCCGCCGTGCCGTCCTCCTCGCCGTCTCGCCGTCCTCCTCGCCGCCGTGCCGTCCTCCTCGCCGTCGCGCCGTCCTCCTCGCCGCGCGCCGTCGACACCTCCGGCCGGTAAGCCCCCCGCCCCCTCCTCCCCAACACTCCGGCTAGTAGAAGAAAAGAAGAAAAAGGAGAAGAGAAGAAGAAAAAGGAGAAGAAAGGTAGAAAAAGGAGAAGAAAAGAAGAAAAAGGAGAAGAAAAGAAGAAAAAGAAAAAGATTTTTTGTCATTTAATTCCTATTGTTATTAGGTTTGTGCTAGATTATTAGGGTTAGTAATATTTAGAATTAGGTTAGGGTTACAAGAAGAAGAAATATGAACAAAAATAACAAAATAAGATTAGGAAAAATGAAAATAAGAAGAGGAGGAGAAGAAAAGAAGAAAAAGGAGAATAAGAAGAGGAGGAGAGGAGAAGAAGAGGAAAAATAGAAGAAGTGGAGAAGAAGAAAAGAAGAAAAAGGAGAATAAGAAGAGGAGGAGAGGAGAAGAAGAGGAAAAATAGAAGAAGAGGAGAAGTAGAAGAAGAGAAAAAATTAGAAGAGGAGGAGAGGAGAAGTAGAAGAAGAGAAGAGGAGAAGTACTAGAAGAAGAGGAGAAATAGAAGTAGAAGAAGAGGAGAAATAGAAGAAGAGGAAAAATTAGTTTAGGGTTACAAGAAGAAGAAATATTGTATAGTGTATATGCTTAAGTGTTAATAGTGTTTCTTAGATTATTGCTTAATTTTTCTATTGGATATGCTTAAGTGTTAATAGTTTAATTTTGCTATTGTATATGCTTAAGTGTTAATAGTTTATTTTTAGTTCATTTTACAATGCCTATCCCGCATCCTCGTCGTCGACTCGGCGGAGGACACCTGCTTGATCAGAGGGGCCGTGTCCGGGACTGGGCTCCGCCCGGCTGGTATTGGTAGGTGCTACCTTCCGGGGGGCGTAGGTTGGTGAGGAGCCAGCCCGTCGTTGACCCAATCCTTGTTTGGTGGCGGTCGCGTGGGCCAGTGAGGGTGCGGATGCTTCCGGACACCGCGGAGGTGTACGTCACCGTGTCAGCGAGGAGGATGAGCACGTCCGTCGCTACATGGTTGTGTTGGAGGGCAGGTTCGAGCATACCTGGCAGGTTCTTCGGGGATCTCACTGGAGCTTTGATCCTGTGATAGTTCCTTCTCTTTGGGTGTCCACCGCCCGCGCCGATACCCGTCGGGCGCTATGGTTCTAGATGTATCAGTGATGCTATATGTATGATAGTATTCGAGGAGTATTAGTGATAATATTCGACGATGTACGGACAAAAGTGATGATGTATTTGCTTATAATTGAATGCATGCTAATTTGAATACTACTTTATTTTACGATTTGGTTTTGCTTATTGAATGCTCAAATTGGAAAAGTACTCCTACTTTGAATACTATGCAGAAATCTAGGAGTCCCGGGTGGAGCCACGACCCGGGACTTAAGTTGTTTTGGAACGGAGTTCCTGATAGAATAATTCTTTTTTGGTACACAGGTTAAGTGAATCCGTTTTTTGCAGAACTATGGATCCACATATCAGAAACCTCAAAGAGGAAGAACTTCTCGAAGATATAATCAAAGACGGCCCCGACGTTGAACCAGCTGAATCTCCGTCGTCATATCTAAACCAGGACGTTGGAATGGAGGTCGAGCGACACGAAGATGAAGCCGATGGGGCAGGAGATAGGTCCAATGACGAAGAAGGTGATAGCTCCACTGATGGAGAAGCCGGTGAAGAGGAGAAGTCCGGGGAGTTATACATATGAAGTTCGACAATCACTTGTAATATGTGAAAAATATTGGAGATAGCTCTATATTGTATACATATACATTCATTTGACGAATGTTTCTCCCTCTTAGGCCTCCACATCGAGCAAAACTACGAAACGAGGCCCGACTAGAAAGTTGGATGCACGGACGCATTACACATTTGAGGTGATATTTCCTACGGGCGAACCCAAGCTTCCTAAGAATGTTGCTGACACATTCAAGAAGCAATGCGGAGTTCTCGTTAGGGATCACGTCCCGATCAGCGTTCGGGAGTGGAACAAGCGCAAAGGGGTAGCCGATAGTGACTATGTTGCCGAAAGGTACAATGGTAATCTTTGGAATGATCTCATGTCACATTTCAACCTGCCAGAATGTGAGAATGAAGACGCCGCAGACAAACTGAGGGCCAAAGTCAAGCAGTGGACTCTGAAGAAGATGGTCGAACTGTTCCGTAGCTGGAAGAAGAAGCTATGGAAAAACTATCTGAAGACACAGAAAGTGCCAGTATTCGAGGGGTATCTAGCCAAGCAGGCGAATCACTGAAAGGCATTTCAAGAGTACAAGGAGTCAGAAGATGCCCAGTCATTATCAGAAAAGAACAAGATAAATGCCGACAAGAAGAAATATCACCACAAGCTGGGGCTAGGGGGCTATGAGACTGCCATCCCAAAGTGGGATAAGAAAGAGCAAGATCTGATAGATAAAGGCATCGTACCTGAACCACTCCGTGATGAGTGGGAATTGAGAGCAAGAAATTGGTTCCTTGCGCATGGTGGGTCGTACGACGAAACAACAGGGGACCTCATCTGCAATGACGATCTTAGGATACCCAGGGAGAATTGGAAAAGGATAGTGAAAGAAATTAAGGAGGGACAAAGAAAGTTCACTGCAGATAGAGATAAAGATTTGCTCACACTTGTCCTCGGCAATGACGAACATGGAGGACGAACGCGAGGCTTCGGTCCTTCTTACCCGTGGTGGCTTGGGTTTGCCAGAGACCAAGACACTTACAGAAGCCAAGAGAGAGCAAAGAAGCGGCAGCAGGATGAGGAGAATGACAAGTTCAACAAGTTTCTTGCGAGGATTAACGAGCAACAGAAGCAGATTGATGAGCTTAGAGGAGTACCGCGCCACGAAGATCCTGCACTTGATATTACTGGCGCCCCATCTAAGCGGAAAAGCAGCGTGGCTGAATCTGAGGCCCCGCCCGACGATGCACGAAGAATGATAGAGGGCGGTCCCGGCTACCCCGTGGATGGAATCAAGGAGTCAACATCATGTGAACTCCATCAGAAATTCAAGAACATATCCATGAAGGTGGCCGTCGGACAAGCTTTACCTTCTGGCCCTGATGCACGCTGGCATGGCCGTGAGATTCCAGCTGGCTTTGCTAAAGTCGGGGTGGATGAAATCATGACGGGGTTTAATGATATGGAGCTCGACATAGCTGGAGCCGAAGATGAGAGGACACTCGGAGAAGTACTGGGTGGAGTCATCCTATGGGACAAGAACTACATCAAGCTTCCAGGCTCGGCCCCAAGGACAACACCGCCTCCGAGTCGTCGCGGGTCACCTACACCTCCATTACCTCCAAGCCCTCCACATGACGTCGGCCAGCACAACACGAGTCCATCTCGATCACCGCCGCCGGACTTGGGTCATCCGTCTCCGCCGCCGCCCGCACATGATACTAAGCGGAAGCGTGCCAGCAAGAACGCTTCGTCGATGATTTCTAAGCAACGGAGCTTCACAAAGCGCAAACTGTCGCCCCTCCCAAAGGTACCTCATGCTAATCTTCCTATCAGACCTTATGATCGTACCCCCGAGGAAAACGCCAGGATAGCAAAGGAACAACATGAGGCACAGATGAAAAAGAAGGAACCCGAGCCCCGCCCGGAATACACCGAGAAGCAAATAGCATGGGCAAAAGACTTCATGACCCTTCCATCACAGTATGACTTACACTATAAGCCTGATGACTATACACGCACATTGCAGAAGGAAGTGAAAAAGAGAAGCTCACGTGCAAGTGCAAGTGGGAGCAAATCAAGTTCAACTACAAGCAAGAAAAAATCAGACGTTCCTCAGTTTGGACAACAGGCCAAACAGTCGATCCCACCCCTCAAGGTGTTAACCGAGAATGTTCCCCCTCCGGTGCAGGGGCAAGCTTTTGAAAGAGCAAAGGAGTTGGCGGATGAATGTGGTATCTCGGTTGAAGATTTGCTGGTTTCCCAAGACGACAGGATACCCAAGGCTGTGGTAGCCCCTAAGCCACAGTTTGTCATGGAAGAGCCTCTGGTCAGCAAAGATGATCTCCCAACAAATATGCGTTACTTGCATAAATGGTACTTAAGTGAATCAAAGAATGGGAGAACGATGATCGTGCTGAGTGTCCCACGGGAGTACTACGGCCGCTCCGAAGAAATCCATATCGACTTTGATGAACTCTTCCAGATGTACAATGGCGACGCCCTCGACAAATCGCTTATGAGTTGCTATTGTCTGTAAGTTTTTCAATTCGTTGTCTACATATAACTTGTTTAGTTATTTCAATTCATTGTATATATATAACTTGTACTCTATTATGCAGAATGAAGATTCTGGAGTGTAAAAGTAAGAGCATCCTAAATATTGGGTTTATTGACCCAGATAAAATACATATAGCGACGCTAACTGACAAACCCAAGGAGACGGAGGAAAACCTTCTAAGGTTTCTAAGAGATCAAAATTTCTGTGAGGGTCTTTACTCTGTTGTGTCCATTCACTTATAAGTGTAATTGATAAGTTACTGACACACACACACACACACACACACATATATATATATTTTGATGCTTTCATTGGATTCTGTTGGACATTCAAATTGATAAGCGAAGAGTTGATGCCTTCGACCCATTATCGAGACCCTTGGAACAGTTCCAAAGCGTGCAGGACATGCTCCAAGGGTAATTTTAATCATTCTTGCGCTCTATCGGTCTCTTTCGATGATTTTCTGATATATCAATTAATGAAAAACTTAGCAAATCATTATCCTTGTCGGGCTGGGTTTGGAAGCGGTTCAAGTGCGTGACTCCCGGTAACTTTCCTGAGAAGCTGACCTTTAGAGCGGCTCAGATAAGTAGTAGTATGATATACTTCTATTAATTTTCAATACATTTATGAAGCTAGATTATTATTTTGATTATATATATTCTATTCTCGTAAAGTGCGACCAGCAGCCACGGGGAACGCATCTATGCGGATACTATGTTTGCGAGACCATTCGCACGTTTACCTCTGAGTTCAAGGATCGCAGATTCGGCGTAAGCAATGAACATTCACACCTCTATTTTTACCCGTCATTCTTTGTTATCATGATTGATATTCATATTCATCTCCTCTTCTTATATAGCACACGGCCATGAGGACGAAGGTCCTACCAGAGCAACGCGCGATTGCTGATGCAGAGAAGCTTGCGGGATTTCGAAGGACGGAAGCTATAGAAGACAAAGGACGATTTAATGTAGCTAAGGGCCATTACTGATGTTCGTCCATGTAATCGAATAGACGGGCTCTAGTCCCGATAATTCAGATCTCCATATAATTGTATATATATGATCGCTTGTAAGATAAGTTAATCTTATATATATATGCATAATTATTTCTATTTAAATTATATGAAAACTAATTCCCGAACACCAAACGAGGCATCACGTTAATCTCCCGAACACCTAAACCCTAAAACCCTAAAACCCAAAAATAATTTCATTCAAAAAAAAACTCAAAAACCAGCAAAATCTGAAAATCTTTAGTCCCGGTCCGTGTAACGAACCGGGACTAAAGGGCCTGCCCTTGGGGCGCTACGAGGCGCCCACGTGGAGCACCTTTAGTCCCGGCTTGTAAGAGGGCCGGGACGAAAAGGTTAGGCCTTTAGTCCCGCCCCTTTAGTCCCGGTTGGTGAACTGGGACTAAAGCCCCTTACGGGCCGGGGCTAAAGGCCCCGTCCCCACTAGTGTTTGTATCTATTCGTTCTCTCTTCAACTTTGCAACAACTATCGGTGGTACTTGCAAGTTTGATGTATGCTCCTGCATCGACCTTTTATAACATGGTTTGGCTAGGTCCACATGTAGGCTCTTTACAATTTTCTTTATCCCTTTGCCACTACAATAACTTTCAAGGAAATAATGGCTACATATCTTTTACTCATGATAGACAAAGGACATATATATCATGTAAAAGAAAAAACATGTGTCACAACATCTCCCGCGGCTGAGCGCTCCGTAGAAAAAGGATCACAAGAACTTAGCGATCTAGCGTAGCCGCTCGCTCCCAGGCGACGCTGCCGTGCCACACCGGGGCATCCCAGCCTTCCTCCTCGGTCCTCCACGACCACTCTACTCTCCGTCGCCGCCGGCAACGTTTCCACGGCAAAGCCTATGCAGCTCGGTAGCGGCGGATTTTTTCTCGCGTGTCAGCTGTTCCAGATTGCTGCAGCGGGTTCGATATTGATCTCCTTGATGGTAATAGCAGCGACTGCGACAAGTCAGATCAGATCTAACCCCGGCGGCAGAGGCATTGGGCCTTGTCTCCGGTCATACCCGATCCGACTGGTACGACCTCCATACACGACGGCGATGACTGGTGGCAGTCCCGTGCACACGATGCTGGATGGTGGGTCTTCGAACGGATCCGGATGAAAACCATACTCTTGGCATGTTGCGAAGGCCGGCGTTGACGGCGTTTTTCTGCGTCATCCCCTTCTTCAAGGCATCATCGTGGAGAAGCTCTAAACCCATATCCGCTACCTTCGGGGGAATCCCTAGATCAATCGATCGAATGACGACGACACTCATTTGTCGGACCCCTCTTGACCAGGGCATCATTCTTGGAGGGGTGCATAGGCTCGAGGGACCAGTGGACGGTATCTGCGGTCGATTGGTGTTCCCTATGACGCATCGACATCGTGGAGTCTCGGCGGCGAGGTGCAGCAAAGTCTCTGCGACAGATGCGTAATGATGAATGCACGTAGAGATGAGGCATTGTTTGGCGCCATGGGGGCATCGAGGACAGGCCTGAGAAGGTTGACGCATTGGTACCTGCTCTGAAGATGGATTGATGGAAGTCAGCAGTGATGACCTATGAGAGTGCGTCAGACCGGTTTGACCCCAGACCCGGTATGTGGCTTGGCCGGGGCATCCGGTTTTAGATATTAGGATTTTGTGCGATGTCCATTTGGTATTCGGCTCAGACTTTTGGCACCCCTTCGTCAATTGATAGGAATAGCGATAAATATTGTCAAGATGAAGACTTGAGACATATTGATGTATTACTTTGTAAGGTCCTTGTGAGTATTTAATAAAATGATTGCATGCATGTACCAGATACAGAGTTCAGGCAGTCATCCTACTTTTAAAAAAATATATTATATATGATTTATTGCATTTGTATGGAGCATGTGGTTCTTATGACTCACGGAGGAGGAAAAAAAATTAGGTGGGGCAAAACATAAATAAATTATCAAAATGATTGTATGATACAATATTAAAGTAATCTGTACACACTATATTTCTATATGATGCCCAACTACAAATTCCTATAGGAATAAAAATATATTAAGATTGAACTTGTAATACTATTTGCTTTGATTTTTTCAGAACTTCCTTGATTTTACTGATCAAGAATTTTACCCACACAATGGTGCTTTAGGGCATCTCCAACATTGACTCTCAAACCGCTCGCAACCATCCCGACTGCACGGTCCGGACTTGTTTTGTCATCCAATGTGGTTCTCCATCGATTCACATGCCGGTTTGGACGTGATTTTTCACACAAATCGAAATAAACTACGAGGGATGCCTTTGAGGGCGTCTGCACCACTGCCACACCCTCTTCTGATTACCTGGCCAACCAAAAACACCAACCACTATCGCGCTTCTTCTCGCCCGAAAAGTTCAGCGCCGGTCCAGACCAAACAGTGCCACATTCATGCCAGCTTAGAGCAAGTACAGTAAGGTACAGTCAGCAGGCAGTAGGGATTAAAATACTATATTTTTGCTGAGTTGGATGAGAGAGAAGAGGAGAGAGAAGGGAAGCGGGCTCTTCGTGAAGAGCCAGCTCTAGCACGTGCTCCTAGGTGCTTTGTAAGAATGAAATGTGGACCATATATGATAAAAGTAGCACTATTTTATAGCTAACTATTGTACAAGCTAGCTATAAGATGAGTTAGAAGACTGCTTATAGCCAGCAGTTGGTTATACTATTAACCATGCTCTTAGAGCAATGCGACCTCTCACAACGCTTGGGCATTGAAATGGCACACCGGCCAAGAGAGTCGCCTGCCTCTATTTGCGGTGCATGTGGCTGCAGCGCGTTCAAACGAAAACCCATCCGTCCGACTGACTACATTGAACATGCATGCATGCGATTACCGAGTAATGGCGCATTGACATCACCCGTCCGTTTGTATGCTACCCGCCATTAATCTCGTCGTCGGTTGCCCTGCCCCTGGCCTCCTCGGGCTCCAAAACCATCCGGGACAACTGTTATCCGAGCAGAGAAAGGAGATCCCCGCCATTGCATCCGCTATTCCGCTTGGCAGGACGGCAGGCAGACATTGTTCAGCGCCGCGGACGTCCCAATGAAGGATGTGGTGAAGGACAAGCCGGAGTGAATACCATTAGAATCATCACTCAATATATTTTCAGACCATATATATATTTTATTATGAAAATTTTGATTGTTTTTGATAAACTTGACCAAACGTGTTATAAAGGTTGACTTAGTTCAAAGTTAATATGGGGAGTAAATAAAAACGAAAGAAGCATTGGCAGAGCTACATGTTACCAAAATGGGCCACGACCTTCCCAACCCATGAAAACATGCAATGTGTTATTGGATTAAACTGGGCCATGGGACAAAAATAGTAGACCTTCCTTTGTATCAGCCCGTCCAGTTTTGATTCTGTATCTCCGCCAATGGGAGGGATTACTATACTTTGGGGTGATCTTAGGCTTGGATGCACGCTTCTCAGTCAGCAATGCCCTTCGTTGTACAAAATTCTGCATCACACACATGTTCGACCCTCGTTGTACAAAATTGTGCAACACACATGCTAGGTGGGGGTGGCACCAGCGTTACCCCATTGAACATCTAACCAGAGGCTATACTTAGCCTAGCATAGAACAATCATGGGTAAGGAGAAGTAGGACGACACCAAGAAGAACACAACAAGTTCCCTGCGTCTTGATCTTCTCCAAATCCGGAAGAGCATGATCCCCGCGTCGTCGCTCCTGGCGACTCGGGGGCGAACCCTCCCGCCGCCGCCGGCCCCCTCTCCGCCCTCCGACCCGCTTCGCCGCTGTCGGAGGGGACGCCGGCGAAGCCACGCGCGCCCCGGGGATGGCGGCGGCGGGGCCCCTACGGCTCTGGAGGCGGGATCTCGGGCTCTGGCTCTGGCGGCGGGATCTCGGGCTCTGCCGGCATTGGCCCGCGGGCTCTGGTGCTGCGGGATCTCGCCCACCCGGGCTGCCATGGCAGATGCGGGGCGTGCGACCATTAGGGAGCGGTGGCCGAGCGCGTCTGCGGTGGCAGGGGGCGTTGTCTGCGGCAGCCACGGTTTCTGTGGTGTCGGCTCCGGTCAGGGGGCGGTGCACCTGGTTATTCAACCGGCGGTGGCTGCTGTGGCGGCCGGCGGCGCCAGATCTGGCCGCTGTCCTCCGGCCCTCATATGTGGGCCTCTCCCCTGCGGACTTGGCGGTGGCGGCGTTTGCCGGAGCCCTACATGCGGGTGAAGCCAGTGGAGGAGATTCGGATTGGGGGAAACCCCTTGGTTGGCCCAGGCCGGCCTCGTCGATGACGACGCTCAAGGGCGCCGTTTTTCTTTTTGAAGACTTCGCTATACATCTGCTCCTCTGCTCCCCCTCCTTGCCTCTCGGGTGAAAACCCTAACTCCGGTGGGCGGTGGCGGCGTCCTTGACGTCGTGACCTTCCTGAAGGCGTCGCCTTGAGAGCTGAGTGGTGGTCGGCACTGTGTGGGTCCTGAACGGTTGCTGGTGGTGGGCTCTGCTTCGGGGGAAACCCTAGGACCTGGTCTTCCAGATCGGACGATGGCAGTACTGAGGTGTCGTTTCTCTCTTGGGAGCATCCTTGGTGGAGCAGAGCTGGCGGACTGAGGCAGGAGGTGGAGCGGCTTCGTCTTGCACGGAAATTCGGTGGAGCTGTCAAGGCATGCCTGGCCGACAGGTGCTCTGCTGAGTCATGCCTGATTGGCAGGTGCTACGCATGGCAGATCTCCCGGAGTTTTCGCAGCTAGACGGTTGAGCGCAGGGCGCCGTGGTGGCGTCGACAGATGATTGGACTGGCAAGGATGATGCGGATCTCTTTCCTGAAGATAGGTCAGTGGCTCGAGGATGATGGCGACTGGTAAAACGTGTGCGTGAGGTGTGCGTTTTAGGTGTGCTACACCGGCTGTTGTTCCCGATACGTTATGTGGATGGATTGGAAACAACACCGGTCTTAGATATGTGGAGTGAGAGCACTCCATATTATCGAGTTTGTAAGTGTGAGTGGTGGCTTTGGGAGGATTGATGTATACTCTTGTTAGACCTTTGTGGAATAATTAATAAGATGGTTGCATGCATCGATTGATGCAGAGGCCGGGGTTTGATCTCCTTTTCTAAAAAAAAGTTCCCTGCGTCTTGCAATCCTACGGGCTGCTCTTAGGCTCACTACAAGAAATATGTCAACTAATGACCTTCAATATTGGTCACTGAATAGTCATTGATTTCCATGTGTGACCTTTTTATGACCAAAAACAGAAGGTCTAAAGCTGAGGGTCTTTAATGAACTATAAGAACCTTTTTTCTGGATTGATCGTAGGATTTTATGACCAAACATAAGGTCGTAGGTTTAACGACCAAATGATTTGGTCACTAGCATTCTGCCCGCACCACGTCAGATCCACCGTGGCAGCCTGACGTGGGAGAATTATGACCAAATGAAAAGGTCATAAATAAGATTCAACCCGGTCTATTCCGGTCGTCTACATGGGCCGGGCCCAATAATTTGGCCTGTTATTTTCTGGAAAAGAATCTTTTACGGAGCATGTTTTTTATTAGTCCACTTTTCTTTTGGGCTTTGCCCTACTCTTTTTAATCCAGTTCTTGTTTGGGCCTTGGCCTACTCTTTTTTTAGGCCCAAGCCTTTTTAGACAAATTTTAATTTGGGCCTTGGCCTACTCTTTTTTAGGCCCAAGCCTTCTTAGTCTATTTCTTGTTTGGGCCTCGGCCTTTTTACTGTCCAAACTAACTTTAGTGCCCAAACAAAATGGTCCAAACAAAACTTAAATAATTGACAACTTCACAGGTGCACAACTTCACAAAAGAGCAAGACATTGTTTCATCACCAGAATGACCAATCAAGTGGGCTAACTTCATCAGGTTCTTGAGAAGTTAGCCCACTTCACTGTTTCTAGGACATGTTCTACGACAGGTTC
Source organism: Hordeum vulgare subsp. vulgare (assembly GCF_904849725.1). Lineage (NCBI taxonomy): Eukaryota > Viridiplantae > Streptophyta > Magnoliopsida > Poales > Poaceae > Hordeum > Hordeum vulgare. Next base: position 49,271 of record NW_025422588.1, on the reverse strand, counting down.
AACTTCTACAATGCTTTAGCACCGAAGAGAGCCATCAAGTGGGCTAACTTCTCTTCCTGTTCCTGAGACTTCTTGCGCAGCGCCTCAAGTTCCTTGTCGCGTGCAGCTTCATATTCTTACGCTTTTAGCTTGATTGCTGCCATTTCTTCTTGCATCACTTCAGCTTGAAGCTCCGACCTCTCCAGCTTGTGCTGAAGATCACGAACATGACCAGCCACAACAACAGTTCCTTTGCCAGAGTTGTTACTATATGACTTGAGCCCAACATTCCTGAGGAATGTGCTTTGGTTGACTTCGGTCTTGAGCACTTCTTCAACAAGCTCAGCATCAGACTTTGGTTCTTCACCTTCTGGTACTGGCGCGTCCTTCATTTTTTCCATCTCAAGCTAGCATGTGGAGGAAAATGATAGACATTAGTGGCAGATCTATTTCACATTCTGCAAGAGAAACCAAACAAGAATGCCACCAAACCACACCAAGAAATGGATTATTTGAAGTAATCAAGCCAGCACACAAAATCTATATGTAGATATTTTACTCAAACTCAAACAGAAGCAGATGATAACTACTAAACTTAAAGCATTATTTGAATCTGGCTACAGCAAGTGTACACACTTATGTGATCTAGAGACATGCAATCAGAACAATATGGTGGTTCTATATAATATGGCTTCTTTGTTGAGAACTAACATTCGGATCAATTTTCATCATATCATAAAAATGCAACAAATAGCTACAGCAAATTCTGATATCTTTGTTGAGAACTGTACAACAAATTCCGATATCTTTGTTGAGATACCAAACCTATCTTAGGCTCTAGCAAACAGCATCAAATCATGGAACATAGTGTGTGTTCTTGCTGGCTGTGAATCAAACAGGGCTGAGGTCTATAGACAAAAGTTTGAACTAGCTGGACAAAAGCATGGAGTGACTTAGTATAGCAATCTTGACTGGCTCCGAAAACCCGTGCTTCTTGCTGTTGTGGGTGGCCATGAACAAGTCAATCGCAGACAGCTCCTCACCCTTACGCTCTTCTTTCTGAAATGTTTTTCAACAAAAATTGGAATGTTATTCAGCAAGAATAAGAAATGATATTCAACGAGGATCAAACAGTAAGGTCTTTAGAAAAAGGTACTCACAGTGGCAAAAATGTGTGCGGTGTAGTGTCTGGAACCAGTTCTCTGTTGGTACACGACCTTTTTTCGATTAATCTTGTTCGACACACAGGTTTCCTACAAAAACGCATAATGTTATTTGCCAAGTTGAAAGAAAGTGGAATAGGCAGTAGTATAGTAGGACAATACGAGTCTGAGCATATTTGATTTGGAAATATTTCAGTTATCCTGCACTAGCACAAGTACATGAACAACTAGTACTATATAAGAGTCAGTGTATTACATATGGTGTTGATTTTCAAAGTTGATGCTCTCTATTGTTCCTACTCTGATCAGAAACATGGAAGAGGAAGAAGGGGACCATGACCCATTCCCATCCTGATGTGTAGAACATTAATCAGCAAACGGAGCATATACATACCTTGTGTCTTGGGGTAGACCACATCTGCACCACACCAGAGCTTGCCATTCACCGTCCGTCAGACCTGGCACCGGAGACTTGGTGCTCACTTTGTTTGCTGCTACGGTATCAAAATACTTCTTGATATTATGGCGTCGATTCTTTGAACTTTTCTGCAGAACATCTTTGCACGCGTACTTGATGGTCTCCAAGTATGTGTTTATCTCAAAATTTGCCTACCAAGACAGCAAACAAGGAAGGAACAACATTAGTGATCATTAACTACATAATAAAAAATAGAGTAGCACATTAACTATAAAACAAGTAGCTTACAACAACTTTCCCAATGTAGTCCTCCACTAGAGTAGCATTATTTTTGTATTCCTTGAAGTGAGGAAGAACCGGCAGATGGCTTCTTGCAACGAGTCCACACTCAGAAGCAAACTTTGCTGCCTGTTGAGGCTTCTGTGGATGCTTCATCCCTTGGGCAATTTGGATAGGCACCTTTGTGCCAAGCGACTTGGTGATTCTCTCTAGCTCTTTGCCCTTTCTAAGTCTATGCTTGTTAGTCATTGCATTTGAAAATGAAATTGAACTCATAAATTAGAAGAGAAATCGACAAATGCAGGAATGGTTCTGCTAAACAGGTAAGCATACATGATCACTTCCATTTGCAAAATGCACTAGTAAAAGAGAAGGTGAACTTGCCTGGTTGAAGCACAAGCTGCTGTTCTTCTTCACTGACGACATCATTCCTGTCAATAGAAGGTGCACCACGCGTGAGGCATACGCAGACAATGCTGCTTTCATCCATGCAGAGAGTGGTTTCTTCGTCCATCGGCGAAAACTCATCACGCATTTCCACCGAGCTCTCAAAGTCCATGCCCAGCGGACTTTCCTGATGGTCCGTCGCAGCCGCCATAGTTGCTTTCTTCCTTGTGACTCTATCAGGTTCATCAGGTTCCAGGATCCTCTTTGTTTGTCCTGGAGGTGGGGCCATCACCCTTCCTGGATGCATTGCAACAGATGCTTCTAAGCTCTTCCTATTATTGTTGGTTGTCTTCTTAACACCAGGCCTCTTCATTCTAGATTCCTTCAGTGCCTTGTATAAATAGCACAGAAAAAAATTAGATCACAAGATAAATATGTGAGCACAAGAAAACACAGAGCATACAAGAACCCAAACCCTCCAAGCAAGACAGAGTTTGCACCTTAACAGTCTTGTGCACTACAACTTCATCCTCCTTAGGATTGTACTCTGGGTCATCACTAATAACTCCACTACCTTCTTGAACCCCATTAGTTGTACCTTGTTGTACATCATTTGTTTTCCTAATCATTGACGCTATTGCATCAATGCCAAGGGACTGGAATATCCGATTGTTCCTCATCATATTTCTAGCCCTAACCTTCTCGTACTCGGGGAGAGGATGCTCATCTTTGAAAGGCAAAGTAAACATAATTATTAGGTTAATTGTTGGAATGCATGGACAGACAGCCAAACATATCTTATGATAGTTTATTATCATTTAATCCTACTTATTCAGCTAAGGAAGAGTAACAACACACATGCACAGCTAAGCCAGCTAATTCAGATTACAACAATACATTTGCATAATAAAATCTGACAGTATTTTACATCACCAACCTTCAAGATATTTTACTTAGCATATTACATTTCACTTAGCATATTAAGACACATTTTATAAATCTGACAGTATAACCACAAGGAGCAACTTGCATACCACTGGTTGGCCTCTGGTTTGACCTTGTCATCCTTGACATGGATGATCTTGAGGTGGTGCTTGCAAAATAAAATAAACAACAATCAGATACAACAGGGATAAAATACTAAACTGACAGTTGAAGCAAGCAACTAAATTGAAGCACTTGGACTAGCATGCACATACAAGTGCAGCAATGCATCAGTATTAAAACATGTGAAACAGGAGGTAGTAATGTACTAAACTGATAGTTGAAGAAAACTATATATGTGAAGCAATGCATTAACTATTTACAACAATTACTTTTATGTTTTAACTTGCAATTTTATCCATGTACCTGCAATCATCTATAAGCAAAGTAATTACTCAATTGTATCCCTAATGGAGGCAAACATATGCATTCATAGCAACTGGTTGCCCAACATTTGGTGAATAAAGAAGCAAGCAGTGTGCAAGCAAGCAAGCAAAGTGCATAAGTGCTACTAATACATGCAAGCAAGCAAGCAAGCAAAGTGCATAAGTGCTACTAATACAAGCAAGCAAACAAAAGAAGTGCTACTGATAGAAACAAGCATAGTGCTACTGATAGAAACAAGCAAGCAAGGAAGAAAATTTAAGAGGAGCAAGCAATCAAGTACCGTTGATACCAACCCTAGTAGCTTCTTCTCCAAGTGCTACTGATACAAGCAAGTATTGCTGATGGAAACTGTAATTAACCATGTATGCTAGCAAGCAAGCAAGCCATAGTAGTCAAGCAACTTGAACCCTAACCCTATGAACCACCTCAGCGGACATATTTACCCCATGAACCCTAACCCTAACCCCATGAATGTACCGAACCATCCCCATTGATCCAGCCCCATGAACCCTAGAAGAACACATGAGGGGGATCTATCAAACCCTAGAAGATCTACTAGAAGAACACATGAGGGCATCTATCAACGGGAGATGGGTCGAGGGGAGAGGTATTGTCTTCGTCGATGTAGTCATAGCCGTCGATGTCGATGTAGATGTAGCCGTCGTCGTCGATGTAGAAGTAGCCGTCGACGTCGTCGATGTAGTCGTAGTCGATGTAGATGTAGTCGTCGACGTCGTCGATGTAGTCGTCGTTGATGTAGATGTAGCCGTCGACGTCGTCGATGTATAGTCGTCGTCGGGGAGAGGGGAGAGGGGCGGAGGGGCGGCGCGGAGCACGGGAGGGGCGGCGGGGCGGCGCGGAGCAAGGGAGGGGCAGCGGAGTGGGGAGTGGAATGGATCCTGCGTGGGTAGTGGGGAGTGGAATGGAGAGGGGAGTGGGAGAGGGAGTGGTGGGTCCCGCGTGGTAGTGGGAGAGGGAGTGGAGGGAAATTTTGGTTGGGTGAGAGGGAAAATTTGGTGGGGTGGGAGGGAACATTTTCACTAGTTTTTTCGGGTTTGGAGGCAGACTTTTTCTTTTTCTTTTTTATAAACATTGTAGAAATAATGGTTAAAATCATACCGAATAGTTCAAGAAGACATTGGTACTCAAATTTATATATCTTTTCTAGTTGGCAGGTCACATGTGATGATGCGACACGAAGGTTTCCTATTTTTTTTTATTTTTTTTGAATTTTTCATGGCCATTTCAAAATGCGGTCGAAACGGCGGGCATGATCGTTCCTACTTAGTGGTTGAATCTTGGAAACCTTTTGGAGTTTCTTTGATTAAATAGATACTTGTGTACCTAGAAATGATTTTTGAAAAAAATAAAGAGCAAACTATAAGGCAGGTAGCCGCATTTCAAATTTGACCCGCTTCCAGCTGATTCGACATAGATTTGTCTTTATCACGAGAGATGGATAAAAGCTTTTGACATCCAACCATTTTGTCAATTGTACATTAAATATGGCCTAGTATGTTAGAAAAATGATTTGGACCAATTTTGAAACAAATATATGGTAGGTCCTTCACAAAAAAAACTCATTTCGGGCACTTGAAAAATGAAAAATGAATTTTTCATACAAGGAAGATGAAAACTTCCTTAATCAACATTGTTTTTCATTCCAACATACATCATTATGCAAAATATGAGACCATTTCAACAAACTATGCCATGAATATGGCCATGAGATTGATCATGTGGCTTGAAAGCCATGAATCTTCACACATGATAGCTTATTTATGTGAACACTTTTTAAAAATAATTGTCGTATTACAAGTTTATTATTTTACATGATAACTTTATCACATATGATGACATAATGCAAAAGTTTCCCATTTTTTGATTTTTTTTGAATTTTCATGCCCGTTTCAAAATGCGGTCGAAACGGCGGGCATGACCGTTCCTACCTAGTGGTTGAATCTTGAAAATCTTTTGGTGTTTCTGTAATTAAATAGATACTTGTGTACCTAGAAATAATTTTTGACTGAATTTGAAAAACTTAACCTTCGCTTTAGCCTTAATCTTCCACACATTGGGGAGCCTTGGCGTGCAGCCTGCCTATTTTGCTAAGTGCATACAACCTGCAATGATTTGTGTTTACAACTCGGTTGGCATCTTTTGCTAGGAAAACCACAGTTTGTTCTGCATTCCCAAAGCTAAGTAAGATGTGTTCTCCAATTTTGCGTACCATTTTGTTTTTTGCGGTAATAATTTAACTCAAACTAAGATTGGGAGATTTTACTATGTTGGGTATAGACTGAAAAACTATACATGATGTGTTTGATAAGTAATAAGATAATAGCGGCTCCAGGAGTGTAGGTCTTCTCCCACATTTTTTTTCGGACATCCCAAAATTCTTTGTTTGATGCATCCTTGCTACATCTTATATGTTGTCCTATAACATGGCTTCAAAAAAATTTGCATGTTGCACGCATACGATCTGCCAACCATTGTTGTAGGTACAATGCAACTTTCATTCATAACACTATGGTCAGTGCATCCCAGCTCACTTACTTTGAATGTTTCTCCGAGCTTAGCTCTCTGCGTTCAAAATCATTGCTATGATGTTTGTTTAAGTGAAGCTTTATTGTCTCTTCTAGCTTTAAACATGTTTTAGAACAGACACACAAAACAAACAACTTTTCAACAACTACAGAAAAATAATTCCAAAACAAACCAGCGAGGCGTGGCATGCTTCTCACCGGCTTGGGGAAGGTGACTACATTCTACACGAGTGAGGCATTAACGGCTCTCTAAAAATGCATGTTTCAACGATTTTACTGAATTTTCCATCATTTTGCTAACTGGTCTAAGTGATCACTTGCTAATTATATGTAGAGTCATTCACCTGCTTTGTTTCATGGGGAACTTTAAAAAAGGGTTCATTTAATGGCCTAGAAGTTGCATAAGGGCACAATGAGCACAAGCTTTTCTATCCAGTATACATGTTGTAGATCACTTATGCATGTACCAACTAGATGCACATATTCCTTGTGTGAACTAATTTGCTAAGCATCAAGTCTTGGGACAATTTACCATACATTAGAAAAAAACTAAATAGTTTATCAATCCATATGGCGCGGCGTGCGGCCGCACACTACTCGCTAGTATTTATAACACGAGTTGATTAGGTCCGCATGTAGGCTCTTTATGCTTTCTTTGATCCTTTTGGCACTATAATAATACACTTTTGTTTGGGTACACCCCCCAAAAAACGTACAAAGGAGAACGTATACCCACCTCATATTGTACATTATTGTACTTAGTACTCCATCCATGTAAAAATACAGTGCATATTAGTTCTTGGTCAAACTTTATGAATTTTGATAAAGTTTATACAAAATTCATCAATAACTACAACATCAATTCAATACCTTTAGGTTCATCATGAAACGTACTTTCATATCAAATGAAGATGGAGTTGGTAAGAGTTGTTGTGAAGTAAATACATCACTGAAAGAACCCTATCATAAGTGATGGTTACACATACAAACTACCAATTCTAGAAGGTTTACCATGAGTTAATAAAAAATTCTTTAATAGGGATCCTTCACATTCAGTGGAGGCACTAGCTAGTAGGAATACTCCCTCTTGTTTTTATTTACTTTCCATATTACTTTTGTCTCCTATTAAACTTTCTAAACTTTGATCAAGTTTATACAAAAAGTAAATTAACATTCACAATACCAGATCAAATACAATTAGAATCATTATTCAATATATTTTCATATTATATATACTTTTTATTGCGGAATTATAGATTATTTTTGATAGATTTTGTAAAACTTTATAAAATTTGACTTACACCAAAGGCAATATGCAGGTGCTCCTAGTTGACGCTTCAGGCGCCAACTAAGGGAGTTGCCGCTCATAGCCGCCGAATCATGGGCTGGCGCATGTGTCGATCGCCGCTCACAGCCGCCGAATCATGGGCCAGTGCATGTGGCGATCGCTCGACCCCACCCCCCCCCCCCCCCCCCCGCCTGATCACTCGCTCTCTCGTTTGAGGGCTGTTCTGTACGGTCGTGCGTGGTTGACCAGTTGACTAGTGAATTGTTGACTATAATAAAAAAGAAGAAAAATACAAAAAATCATAAAAAATGAAAACTCGAAATTTCAAAAAAAATCACGGATTTTGAAAATGTTCATCAAATTTTTATAAAGTCAATCAAATATAAAACAATCATGAAGTTTTAAAAAAGTACATCCATTTGAATAAAAGTTCATCAAGTTGGAAATATCATGATTTTTTTACCAATCATTTCGCACAAACATTAAACATATACTGTTATTACATACCCATTATATATATATGTAAATAAAGAAACGTAAATTTGAAAAAGCATTCACAGAAATCATGAATTTTAAGATATAATATATTTTCCAAAAGGATTGTAACAATTAAAAAAAATTAGAAACATGGAAAAATTTCATCGAATTTGAAAACAGTGCCTCAAATTTGACAAAAAGTTAATCAAAGTTTTAGAAAATTCATCGAATTTAAAAAAAGTTCATCTGATCTGAATAAAGTTCATCAATTATGGAAAAAATTTAAGATTTTTCAAAAATTGAAATAAAGTTTTAGAAAAAGGTCACTGAATTTTAAAACACTTCCTAAAATTCGAAAAATAAGTTCATTGAAATTTTAGAAAAAGTTCATCCAATTTTAAAAATGTTCACTGAATCTGAACAAAGATCATCGATTCTAGAGAACGTTTAAGATTTTGTAAAAATGTTCATGAATTATTAGAGAAAAATCGCTGAATTTCAAAACAGTTCCTCAAATTTGATAAAAAAGTTCATCGAAATTTTAGAAAAATTTCACCGAATTTCAAAAAACTTCATCGAATCTGAAAAAATTTCGTAGATACTGGAAAAAGTTCAAGATGTTGAAAAATAATTAAAATATTTTTAGAAAACACTCACTGTACTTTATTTTTTTTCACAAATTTTCGGTAATGTTCATCAAATTTGAAGAACAATCACAGAATTTGAAAAAATGCATCACCTCTTAGAAATAGTTCACTAAAATTTAAAAAGTAAATTGATTTCGAAAAAAATCATCAAATTTTTAAAAAAACCTAATCAATTTGGAAAAATGTGCACACATTTAGGAGAAGTAAAGAAATGAAAATCGATGAAGGAAGAAACCAGGAAGAACAAGAAAATAAAAAACAGAACTCAAAAACTGAAAAAGGAAAATGAAAAATACAGAAATGAAGGAACAAATAAAAGAAGGAAATTTGAATCATGGCAGATCCATCTCCATGGCGGGGTGGTTATACGAACGAACTTCCTCGACTAAGGTCGCTTGTTCGATTCCTAGTGATAGCGGTTAATTGTTGCAGATCAACTTTGTAATGGGTCGGCCCAGGACGGAGCGCTACAGGTGCCAGTTTACGAAATGCATACAAACTGGTCCTGCAGGCGCTAAATAGGAAACGCCGTAATATGTGGAGTAAATAAAAACGATGGGAGCAATATCGGAGCTACGTGTTAGGAAAATGGGCCACGGCCTAGCCAACCCAAAGCAAACACACAATGTGTTACTGAGAGTAAATTGGGCCATTGGACAAAAATAGTAGGCCTTACTTCATATAGGCCCACCCCGTTTTGGTTGTGTAGCTCCGCCACTGTGAGGGAGTACTATACTTTGGGGATATCACAGGTTTGGTCGCGCTCTTCTCAATCAACAATGACCCTCACTGTACAAAACTGCGCATCACACATGTTGGGTGGCGGGGCACATGTGTTAACCCCATTGAACACCTAACCAGAGGCTACACTCAGCCAAGCATAGAACAAAAAAAATGAAACCAAGGCAAAATATTTGCCTCATGATAAATTAAGAAGAAGAGAATTCCTCAGTTAATTAATAAAAAACCAGGTAAAGATCGACACATATAGACCACATATGGACTACTCGTTAAGAAAGAAACTCCATGACCCCATAGTCAACCGGACAAACATACATAGCATGCAACAACCATGATCCCCTGCACATCTATGTCACAATGAAACCCAAAACTAAACAAAGGTTGAAGACAACGGACACCACCAAACAAGGGTGGATCCGGGATTTTGATATAAGGAAGGCCAAGCCAAGTCCATCAAAAAATTTAAGACGAAAAAATAACTATTATCATACTGTGATATGCGCCACATGCTACAAAACATGGATACAGTTGTATGCATTTAAATTTACCTCTAAAATTGCCAATAAGATGATTTTTTTTTATAATTTCAACGGAAGAGAACTTACCTGCTAAATTTTCTTGAATGTATATGATCGTGCAGTACCGAAGTAAGTCGTCCCCCATTTGGTGGTGCTTAAAATATAAATTTATATTGAGAGTGTTTTGGGGTACTTCTCGGCAATAAGGTCAGTCAATATAGAAATATCGAGCTTCATCTTGATTGTCTAGTGATATCTCCTTATTTGACATGTTTTTGCTTGTTTTGCAATATTAGCGATGTACATCATATCCTCATCATGAGTGACAATTGGGCTGGGATTTGTAACTTGCACATTAGCCTCATTAACAATTTCACTAGCTCGAGAACTTGAAGGAACCGGCTAAAAATGAATTAATCTTAATGGTGTTTGGCAACGTTTTTCTATTTATAGCCGCTGAATTGCAATATCTCGAAAAGCTATATTGGATAAGTTCGACATAGGAAATGTTTCAATCACAAATAGGAACTCATACAAAATAATTTGCATCATGATCACAATATTTTTTCGGACAAGTATAAGATAGGCACTATTCATCGAATCATAGCATCGCAAATCACACAAACAAAACAATTAAACTACATATATCTGATGTATAATTTCAACAATGATACAAGATAAGAAGTAAATATTAGTAGATGGTGTGATGTACCGAAGTGTTAAACCTTGTGTCCTTGGCTGTTTCCTACTGGTTGGATTCGGAGGATCCAGAAGATTTGACAAACGTAGAATCCTGCGTCGCGCCGTCATGGTATGAATAGAATAGGGAGCAGCGAGGCAGGATGGCAGAGGCGGCCGGTCTGGCAAGGGCGCGGAACGACCGAGATTACTTCTGTGTGTTATAATGCACGTACATGCTATTAAGGACAATATAACCGCATCTAGTCCCCGTCCTCATAGCGATTTGCATTTTCGGCCGTCCGTTTTCGCGATCTGGGAGTTTCTTACCGTCGGATTTCCTACCTAAGTCGATCTGATCAGTTGGGTGTTAAATCTAGCCCAGCTGTCCTGTGGGCTGCTGTTCCACGGACCGAAAGCAAGGCCTCTCGTGCATTGGTCCTTCCGCCAGACCATTGGAAGGTGGCCCGCTGCTGGGATTGCAAGGCCTATTAGACAGGCGAGCGACCGCGTCTGACCATCCACTCCCGACCCAGATCGCGCTCGCGAACCCTAATCTAATCCCGATCGAGGCGAGGGGGAAGAGAGACCACATCGACGAGGCTGACTGGAGCGAGACCGCATCAAGCCGCAGAGAGGAGCGCCGGCGGGTCCGGTACCACTCCATCCAGTGAAGACGTCTGGTGTGCACGGATGGGATCGAGTTGAGTCCATCCCCAACGACCGGAGGAGCGAGATCTGTCCAGCTGAGGTGAGGTTATCGGTTGGCAACATCGAATTCTGTTGAGGTATGGTTAGGGGATCATCTTCAGACTCTTGCTTGGCTAGTTTTTGTGGCATTGAGCTCATCTCCTCATTGTCGCAGGGACGGATTATCAAGAGAGCTTTTGGAAAGCTGAAGCTAGAGCATGTGGTGATTGGGAAGGGACAGTTTCAACAAGATGCCGCTAAGCCTAACGCCTTAGATGCAAGATGTAATTTTTTTTGTTCGGAATATAGAAGAATGTGTTCACTGTACCGTGTAAATTGTCTCTTCAGTGATCATCAAACGATTGCATGATTGCTGATGTGTTCCTACTTTTCGTTGAGAACTGCAGGAGGCGGAGCTGCTGGCGCTGCTGAGGGATGAGCAGGGTGAGGAAGACAGGATGATCCAGACGGATATCAGCGATGAGGACCTTCTGAAGCTGATGGACCGGAGTGACCTCACCGGCCCTGCCATGGCTCCCAATGCAGCCCATCTTGTCCCCTTGAAAGGGCCTGGCTGGGAGGTGGTTCTGGCCTCGAAGAGTGGTGGGGGCATGCTCTCGGCGCTCACCAGCTGAGCCATCCTAGCAATGGCGATTCCTCGGTATTTTGATGCTTTGGCTCGTTCGCGCCGCCTAATGCTTGACAGCAGTGCATTGCTTCCCCTAGGTTCAGGAGCTGATGTTCGGCAGGCAGTGTTCTAGGCTTATGCTCGTGCCTTCTTCCAATCTTGCTAGGCAACCTATGTAAGACTTTCATGGTATGCTAGATGAATCTGGAAATGGCATTGTTTTGCTGCTCTGCGATGCCTAGATCTTTCAGGTTTTGGTATAGGACTGCTGAGATTTATTAAGTACTAGTATCAACACAGAAGAGGTTATGTGTTACGATGATGAAATGCGGTTACTCCTGCTGTGCTGTGTTCCGTGGCAAAAATCTGGAGAGAATGCAGGGCAACTTCTTTAATTGTTTGTTTTTAATTTTTCAGACTTGCCTAGTTAGTAGTCCCGCCATGTCAAAATATACAGTCGAACTCAATGAATTTTGATAAAGTTTATAGAAAAATTATCAATAAAATACTTTCATATCAAATGAGGATAGAGTTAAAAGACCTACAAACTGAACTGTGAAGTAAAGACATAACTGAAAGAACCCTCACTGGTGGAAAACGGGCTTTTGGCCTGGACCCTTTAGTCCCGGCCTGCCTCTGGGCCGGGACTAAAGGCCCGGCCACGTCGCCCCAAATCGCAATGCCTCTCTCGAGGCTTTAGTCCCAGCCCGTAAGAAGCCTTTAGTCCCGGTTTGTGTCCCAAACCGGGACTAAAGGGCTATGCGGTGTGCAGCCCGCATGTGCGCCACCTTTAGTCCCAGTTTGTGTCTCAAACCGGGACTAAAGTCCTCTGCCTATATATAGCACAGCCCCCCTCTCCCCTCTTCCTTGCATTTTTCTTGGATGGAAGAGTGTGGGTGTGTGCTAGCTCTCCATTTTTTTATGCACTAGAGGTGTTTGTTGAAATGTGTGTTAGAGCGATGCCGCTTCAGTTCACCGAACACAACTACGATATGAGATGCCTCAGCCACGCTTAAACCTCTTCCTCTTTATTTCTACTTATTCTAAAAGGTTAGCAACTATATTTCCTCGTTTAGATCGTGCGGTACTAATTTTTAGGATCGTGATTGTATTTGACATACTGTCGTATAATGCAGATGAGCCATCCATGGATGTACGGTGATCGACGCACAGCCGCTTACAGAGAAGGCGTGCATTCTTTTCGAGATGCAGCCAATGCGAACAAGCATGGTGGTGGCTTTATGTTTTGTCCATGTGTTGAATGTCAGAATGAGAAGGATTACACTTCCTCAAGAGTCATTCAGAGCCACCTGCTTCGGTCCGGTTTTATGTCGGGCTATAATGTTTGGACCAAGCACGGAGAAAGAGGGGTTATGATGGAAGACGACGATGAAGAAGAAGAGACCGATGATGACAACTACCGATCTATGTTCCCTGAGTATGCTGATACCGCAATGAAAGACAATGAAGAAGAAGATCAGGATGAAGAACGGGAACCAGATGAGCCCGCTGATGATCTTGGCCGGGTCATTTCTGATGTACGGCGAGGTTGCGACACAGAAAAGGAGAGGTTGCAGTTCGAGCAGATGTTACAGGACCACCACAAATTGTTGTACCCAACTTGTGAAGATGGCCAGAAGAAGCTGGGTAGCACACTGGAATTGCTGAAGTGGAAGGCAGAGACCGGTGTGACTGACTCGTCATTCAAAAAGTTGCTGGTACTGATGAAGAAGATGCTTCCAAGAAAGAACGAATTGCCCGCCAGCACGTACGAAGCAAACAAGCTTGTCTGCCCTCTAGGATTAGACGTGCAGAAGATACATGCATGCCCTAATGACTGCATCCTCTACCGCGGTGAGAAGTACGAGAATATGGATGAATGCCCGGTATGCACTGCATTGCGGTATAAGATCAGAAAAGATGACTCTGGTGATATTGAGGGCGAGCCACCCAGGGAGAGGGTTCCTACCAAGGTGATGTGGTATGCTCCTATAATACCACGGTTGAAACGTCTGTTCAGAAATAAAGATCATGCGAAGTTGTTGCGATGGCACATGGAAGATCGTATGAAAAACGATAAGTTGAGGCACACCGCTGATGGTCGGCAGTGGAGAAAAATTGAGAGAGAGTTCCCGAGATTTGCAGCTGGCGTAAGGAACTTATGGTTAGGTCTGAGTACAGATGGCATGAATCCTTTTGAGGAGGAGAGTTGCAGTCACAGCACCTCCAAGCCCTCCACATGACGTCGGCCAGCACAACACGAGTCCATCTCGATCACCGCCACCAGACTTGGGTCGTCCGTCTCCGCCGCCGCCCGCTCCGGATACTAAGCGGAAGCGTGCCAGCAAGAACGCTCCGCCGATGATTTCTAAGCGACGGAGCCCCCCAAAGCGCAAACTGTCGCCCCTCCCAAAGGTACCTCATGCTAATCTTCCTATCAGACCTTATGATCGTACCCCCGAGGAAAACGCCAGGATAGCAAAGGAACATCATGATGCGCAGATAAAAAAGAAGGAACCCGAGCCCCGCCCGGAATACACCGAGAAGCAAATAGCATTTGCAAAATACTTCACGACCCTTCCATCACAGTATGACTTACACCGTAAGCCTGATGACTATACACGCACATTGCAGAAGGAAGTGAAAAAGAGAAGATCACGTGCAAGTGCAAGTGGGAGCAAATCAAGTTCAACTACAAGAAAAAAAGATCAGACGTTCCTCAGCTTGGACAACAGGCCAAACAGTCGATCCCACCCCTCAGGGTGTTACCCGAGAATGTCCCCCCTCCGATGCAGGGGCAATATTTGGAATTAGCAAAGAAGTGGGCGGATGAATGGGGTATCCCGGTTGAAGACATTCTGGCTTCCCAAGACGACAGGTTACCCAAGACTGTGGTAGCCCTTAAGCCACAGTTTGTCATGGGAGCGCCTTTGGTCAGCAAAAATGATCTCCCAACAAATATGCGTTACTTGCATACATGGTACTTAAGTGAATCAAATAATGGGAGAACGATGATCGTGGTGAGTGTCTCACGGGAGTACTACGGCCGCCCCGAAGAAATCCATATCGACTTTGATGAACTCTTCCAGATGTACAATGCCGACGCCCTCGACAAATCGCTTATGAGTTGCTATTGTCTATAAGTTTTTCAATTCGTTGTCTACATATAACTTGTTTAGTTATTTCAATTCATTGTCTATATATAACTTGTACTCTATTATGCAGAATGAAGATTCTGGATTGTAAAAGTAAGAACATCCTAAATATTGGGTTTATTGACCCAGATAAAATACATATAGCGACGCTAACTGATAAACCCAAGGAGACGGAGGAAAACCTTCTAAGGTTTCTAACAGATCAAAATTTCCGTGACCACATACTGTTTTCATACAACTTCAGGTGAGGGTCTTTACTCTGTTGTGTCCATTCACTTATAAGTGTAATTGATAAGTTACTGACACACACATATATATATATATACATGTGCAGCTTCCATTGGATTCTGTTGGATATTCAAACTGATAAGGGAAGAGTTGATGCCTTCGACCCATTATCGAGACCCTTGGAACAGTTCCAAAGACTGCATGACATGCTCCAAGGGTAAGGGTAATTTCAATTATTCTTGCGCTCCATCGGTCTCTTTCGATGATTTTCTGATATATCAATTAATGAAAAACTTAGCAGATCATTATCCTTGTCGGGCAGGGTTTGGAAGCGGTTCAAGTGCGTGACTCCCGGTATCGAGCCTGAGAAGCTGGCCTTTAGAGCGGCTCAGGTAAGTAGTAGTATGATATACTTCTATTTTCAATACATTTATGATGCTAGATTATTATTTTGATTATATATATTCTATTCTCGTAAAGTGCGACCAGCAGCCACGGGGGACGCATCTATGCGGATACTATGTTTGCGAGACCATTCGCACGTTTACCTCTGAGCACAAGGATCACAGATTCGACGTAAGCAATGAACATTCACACCTCTATTTTTACCCGTCATTCTTTGTTATCATGATTGATATTCATATTCATCTCCTCTTCTTATATAGTACACGGCGATGAGGGAGAAAGTCCTATCAGAGCAACGCGCGATTGCTGTTGCAGAGGAGCTTGCGACCTTTCTGAGGACGGAAGCTATAGATGACAAAGAACGATTTAGTGTAGCTAGGGGCCATTACTGATGTTTGTCCATGTAATCGAATAGACGGGCTCTAGTCCCGATAATTCAGATCTCCATATAATTGTATATATATGCTCGCTTGTAAGATAAGTTAATCTTATATATATATAATTAACTCTCCATATAATTATATATATATATAATTCACATCAATACAATCTCCATATAATTTTTAGGTCTTAGTCGGTTTGTAAGACTATAGAAAGGGTTGATGCCCATCGATGCAACTTATGCCATTTTCATTCCACTCGCTCCATCAGCCAAAGAGCAAAGTACTAGTATTATATGTGAGCCTCTCAAGTGTGTGTACTTCAACTGTGTGACTGAGTGCAGCTAGTAAGAAGAGAGAGCAGACAGTAGCTTTTGCCTGTGTGCCTCACCTGTGGAGTAGTAATTTGGGCTAACACATATTTCCATATGATGTTAAGCCCAATCACCAATTTCAATAGGAATATAAACATACTAAGATTGAACTTTTAATATAATTGTTGGAAATGCCCTAGAGGCAATAATAATTAGTTATTATTATATTTCTTTGTTCATGATAATCATTTATTATCCATGCTATAATTGTATTGATTGAAAACACAATACTTGTGTGGATACATAGACAAAACACTGTCCCTAGTAAGCCTCTAGTTGACTAGCTCGTTGATCAAAGATGGTCAAGGTTTCCTGGCCATAGGCAAGTGTTGTTACTTGATAACGGGATCACATCATTAGGAGAATCATGTGATGGACTAGACCGAAACTAATAGACGTAGCATGTTGATCGTGTCATTTTGTTGCTACTGTTTTCTGCGTGTCAAGTATTTGTTCCTATGACCATGAGATCATATAACTCACTGACACCGGAGGAATGCTTTGTGTGTATCAAACGTCGCAACGTAACTGGGTGACTATAAAGATGCTCTACAGGTATCTCCGAAGGTGTTCGTTGAGTTAGTATGGATCAAGACTGGGATTTGTCACTCCGTATGACAGAGAGGTATCTCGGGGCCCACTCGGTAATACAACATCACACACAAGCCTTGCAAGCAATGTGACTTAGTGTAAGTTGCGGGATCTTGTATTACGGAACGAGTAAAGAGACTTGCCGGTAAACGAGATTGAAATAGGTATGCGGATACTGACGATCGAATCAAGTAGCATACGGAAGGACAAAGGGAATGACATACGGGATTATATGAATCCTTGGCACTGAGGTTCAAAGGATAAGATCTTCGTAGAATATGTAGGATCCAATATGGGCATCTAGGTCCCGCTATTGGATATTGACCGAGGAGTCTCTGGGGTCATGTCTACATAGTTCTCGAACCCGCAGGGTCTGCACACTTAAGGTTCGACGTTGTTTTATGCGTATTTGAGTTATATGGTTGGTTACCGAATGTTGTTCGGAGTCCTGGATGGGATCACGGACGTCACGAGGGTTTCCGGAATGGTCCGGAAACAAAGATTGATATATCGGATGACCTCATTTGGTTACCGAAAGGTTTTCGTGCATTACCGGAAAAGTTTCGGGCTCATCGGTAGTGTACTGGGAGTGCTGGGAGGGGTGCCGGGGACCATCAGGAGGGGTGTCACACCCCAAGGGGTCTCATGGGCTATGGGAAGAGATAAACCAGCCCCTAGTGGGCGGGTATAAGTTCCCACTAAGGCCCATAAGATTTGAGAAGGAAAAAACACAAAGTGGAAAGAGTTTCCAAGTGGGAAGGTGGAATCCTACTCCAAGTAGGATTGGAGTAGGACTCCTCCACCTCCAATTTCGGCCAAAACTTTAGGTTTTGAGGCTGCCTCCTCCCCTCCCTCCCTCCTATATATAGTGGGGTTTTAGGGATGATTTGAGACAACTTTTGCCACGGCAGCCCGACCACATACCTCCACGGTTTTACCTCTAGATCGCTTTTCTGCGGAGCTCGGGCGGAGCCCTGCTGAGATTAGATCACCACCAACCTCCGGAGCGCCGTCATGCTGCCGGAGAACTCATCTACCTCTCCGTCTCTCTTGCTGGATCAAGAAGGCCGAGATCATTGTCGAGTTGTACGTGTGCTGAACGCGGAGGTGCCGTCCGTTCGGCCCAAGATCGGAGCGGATCGTGGGACGGATCGCGGGACGGTTCGCGGGGCGGTTGGAGGGACGTGAGGACGTTCCACTACATCAACCGCGTTTCTTAACGCTTCTGCTGTGCGATCTACAAGGGTACGTAGATCGGAAATCCCCTCTCGTAGATGGACATCACCATGATAGGTCTTCGTGCGCGTAGGAATTTTTTTTCCCATGCGACGTTCCCCAACAGTGGCATCATGAGCTAGGTTCATGCGTAGATGTATTCTCGAGTAGAACACAAAAGTTTTTGTGGGCGGTGATGTGCGTTTTGCTGCCCTCCTTAGTCTTTTCTTGATTCCGCGGTATTGTTGGATCGAAGCGGCTCGGACCGACATTACTCGTACGCTTACGAGAGACTGGTTTCATCGCTACGAGTAACTCCGTTGCTCAAAGATGACCGGCGAGTGTCGGTTTCTCCAACTTTAGTTGAATCTGATTTGACCGAGGAGGTCCTTGGATGAGGTTAAATAGCAATTCAGATATCTCCGTTGTGGTGTTTGCATAAGTAAGATGCGATCCTACTAGATACACATGGTCACCACGTAAAACATGCAACAACAATTAGAGGACGTCTAACTTGTTTTTGTAGGGTATGCTTGTGATGTGATATGGCCAACGATGTGATGTGATATATTGGATGTATGAGATGATCATGTTGTAATAGTTAATATCGACTTGCACGTCGATGGTACGGCAACCGGCAGGAGCCATAGGGTTGTCTTTAAACTAATGTTTGTGCTTGCAGATGCGTTTACTATATTGCTACGACGTAGCTTTAGTAGTAATAGCATGAGTAGCACGACAACCCCGATGGCGACACGTTGATGGAGATCATGATGATGGAGATCATGGTGTGACGCCGGTGACAAGAAGATCGTGTCGGTGCTTTGGTGATGGAGATCAAGAAGCGCATGATGATGGCCATATCATGTCACTTATGAATTGCATATGATGTTAATCCTTTATGCACCTTATATTGCTTAGAACGACGGTAGCATTATGAGGTGATCTCTCACTAAAATTTCAAGACGAAATTGTGTTCTCCCCAACTGTGCACCGTTGTGACAGTTCTTCGTTTTGAGACACCACGTGATGATTGGGTGTGATAGACTCAACGTTCACAAACAACGGGTGCAAAACAGTTGCACACGCGGAACACTCGGGTTAAGCTTGACGAGCCTAGCATGTGCAGACATGGCCTCGGAACACATGAGACCGAAAGGTCGAGCATGAATCGTATAGTTGATATGATTAGCATAGAGATGCTTACCACTGAAACTATTCTCGACTCACGTGATGATCGGACTTGAGATAGTGGATTTGGATCATGTACCACTCAAATGACTAGAGAGATGTACTTTTTGAGTGGGAGTTCTTAAGTAATATGATTAATTGAACTAATTGTCATGAACATAGTCTAATGGTCTTTGCGAATTACGATGTAGCTTGCGCTATAGCTCTACTGTTTTTATATGTTCCTAGAGAAAATTTAGTTGAAAGTTGATAGTAGCAAACTTTGCAGACTGAGTCTGTAAAACCGAGGATTGTCCTCGTTGCTGCGAAGAAGGCTTATGTCCTTAATGCACCACTCGGTGTGCTGCACCTCGAGCGTCGTCTGTAGATGTTGTGAACATCCGACATACACGTTTCTGATGACTACACGATAGTTCAGTACAAAATACTTAATGGCTTAGAAGCAAGGCACCGAAGACGTTTTGAAACGTCACGGAACATAAGAGATGTTCTAAAGAGATGAAATTGTGATTTCATGCTTGTGCCCTTTTTAAGAGGTATGAGACCTCCGACAAGATTCTTTGTCCACGAAGTAGAGGAGAAAAGCTCAATCATTGAGCGTCTGCTCAGATTATCTGAGTACGACAATCGCTTGAATCAAGTGGGAGTTGATCTTCCAGATAAGATAGTGATGGTTCTCCAAAGTCACTGCCACCAAGTTGTGAGAGCTTCGTGATGAACTATAACATATCAAGGATAGATACAATGATCCTTGAGCGATTCGCGATGTTTGACACCGCGAAAGTAGAAATCAAGAAGGAGCATCAATAGTTGATGGTTAGCAAAACCACTAAGTTTCGAGAAAGGCAAGGGCTAGAAGGGATACTTCGTGAAACGGCAAAGAAGTTGCTGCACTAATGAAGAGACCCCAGATTAAACCCAAGCCCGGGACTAAGTGCTTCTGTTATAAGGGGAACGGTCACTGAGGCGGAGCAACTCTAGATACTTGGTAGATAAGAAGGCTGGCAAAAGTCGAAAGAAGTATATTTGATATACTTGATGTTGATGTGTACTTTACTAGTACTCCTAGTAGCACGAGGGTATTGGATACCGGTTCGGTTGCTAAGTGATTAGTAACACGAAATGAAAGCTACGGCATAAACGGAGACTAGCTAAAGGCGAGGTGACGATACGTGTTGGAAGTGTTTCCAAGGTTGATATGATCAAACGTCGCATACTCCCTCTACCATCGGGATTGGTGTTAAACCTAAATAATTGTTATTTGGTGCTTGCGTTAAGCATGAACATGATTGGATCGTGTTTATTGCAATACAATTATTCATTTAAAGAGAATAATGGTTACTCTATTTGCTTGAATAATCACCTTCAATGGTTTATTGAATCTCGATCGTAGTGTTACACATGTTCATGATATTGGTGCCAAAAGAAACAAGGTAATGATGATAGTACCACTTACTTGTGGCACTGCCGCTTGAGTCATGTTGGTATAAATTGCATGAAGAGGCTCCATGCTGATGGATCTTTATACTCACTTGATTTTGAATCACTTGTGACATGCAAATCATACCACATGAGCGAGGCCTTGTTTTCATTGAGATGAAAACAAGATAGTAACTTGTTGGAAGTGATACACTTTGATGTATGCAGTCCAATGGGTGCTGAGGCACGCAGTGGATATCATTATGTTCTTACTTCAATGACGATTTGAGTAGATACAAGAGTATTTACTTAATGAATCACAAGTATGAAATATTGAAAAGTTCAATTCTGTTTCAGAGTGAAGTTCGTCGTAACAAGAGGATAAACTGTCTACGATGTGATCATAGAAATGAATATCTGAGTTATGAGTTTTGGTACGCAGTTAAGACAATGTGGAAATTGTTTCGCAGTTCATGCCACCTGGAACATCATAGTGTGATGATGTGTTTGAACGTCATAGCCACACACTATTTGGTATGGTGCATACTATGATGTCTCTTATCGAATTACCACTATCGTTTATGGGTTATGCATTAGAGACAACCGCATTCACTTTAAATAGGGCACCGCGTATTTCCATTGAGATGACACAGTATAGACTGAGGTTTAGATAAATCTAAGCTGTCGTTTCTTGAAAGTTTGGGGCTTCGACACTTATGTGAAAAAGTTTCAGTCTGATAAGCTCGAACCCAAAGCGGATAAATGCATCTTCATAGGATATCCAAAACAGTTGGGTACATCTCCTATCTCAGATCCGAAAGCAAAGTGTTTGTTTCTAGAAACGGATCCTTTCTCGAGGAAAGGTTTCGCTCGAAAGAATTGAGTGGGAGGGTGGTAGAACTTGATGAGGTTATTGAACCATCACTTCAACCAGTGTGTAGCAGGGCGCAGGAAGTTGTTCCTGTGGCGCCTACACCAATTGAAGTGAAAGCTGATGATGGTGGTCATCGAGCATCGGATCAAGTTACTACAAACCTCGTAGGTTGACAAGGTCACGTACTACTGCAGAGTGGTACGGTAACCCTGTCTTGGAGGTCATGTTGTTGAGCAACAGTGAACCTACGAGTTATCGAGAAGCAATGGTGGGCCCGGATTCCGACAAATGGCTTGAGGCCATGAAATCCGAGAGAGGATCCATATATAAAACAAAGTGTAGACTTTGGAGGAACTACTTGATGGTAGTAAGACTATTGAGTAAAGATGGATCTTTGTAAGGAAGACAGACGATGATGGTGATAAGTCACTATTAAGAAAAGCTCGACTTGTCGCAAAGATGTTTCTGACAAGATCAAATAGTTGACTATGATGAGACTTTCTCACTCATAGCGATGCTAAAAGTCTGTTGGAATTATGTTAGTAGTTGTTGCATTATTTGTGAAATATTGCACATAGGAAGACAAAACATTGTTTCCTCGACGGTTTCCTTGAGCAAACATTGTATGTGATACAACCAGGAGGTTTTGTCGATCCTAAAGATACTAACAAGTATGCAAGCTCCAACGATCCTTCATTGGACTGGTGCAATGATCTCGGAGTTGGAATATACACTTTGACGAGATGATCAAAGATTTTGGGTTTGTACAAGGTTTATGAGAAACTTGTATTTCCAAAGAACTGAGTGGGAGCACTATAGAATTTCTGATAAGTATATGTGGTTGACATAATGTTGATCAGAAGTAATGTAGAATTTCTGTGAAGCATAAAAGGTTGTTTGAAAGGAGTTTTTCAAAGGAATACCTGGATTGAGCTACTTGAACGTTGAGCATCAAGATCTATGGAGATAGATCAAAACGCTTAATAGAAGTTTCAACAAGATGCATGCCTTGACAAGTTTTTGAAGGAATTCGAAATAGATCAGCAAAGAAGGAGTTCTTGACTGTGTTGTAAGGTGTGAATTTGAGTAAGACTCAAAACCCGACCACGGTAGAATAAAGAGAATAGACGAAGGTCATCTTCTATGCCTTAGCCGTAGACTCTAAAGTATGCCATGCTGAGTACCATACTTGATGTGTGCCTTGCAGCAAGTCTGTTAAGAGGTACACAGAGTGATCCAGGATTGAATCACTGATCAGCGGTCAAAGTTATCCTTAGTAACTAAATAGACTAAGGAATTTTTCTCGATTATGGAGGTGGTTAAAGAGTTCGTCGTAAAGGGTTACGTCGATGCAAGCTTTGATACTAATCCGAATAACTATGAGTAGTGAAACGGATTCGTATAGTAGAGTAGATATTTGGAGCATTTTCGAATAGCACGTAGTAGCAGCATCTATAAGATGACATAAAGATTTGTAAAGAACGCACGGATCTGAAAGTTTCAGAACCGTTGACTAAAACCTCTCTCACGAGCAAGACGTGATCAGACCCGAGAACTATATAGGTGTTGGATTCGTTGAAATCACATGGTGATGTGAACTAGATTATTGACTCTAGTGCAAGTGAGAGACTGTTGGACAGATGCCCTAGAGGCAATAATAATTAGTTATTATTATATTTCTTTGTTCATGATAATCGTTTATTATCCATGCTATAATTGTATTGATTGGAAACACAATACTTGTGTGGATACATAGACAAAACACTGTCCCTAGTAAGCCTCTAGTTGACTAGCTCGTTGATCAAAGATGGTCAAGGTTTCCTGGCCATAGGCAAGTGTTGTTACTTGATAACGGGATCACATCATTAGGAGAATCATGTGATGGACTAGACCGAAACTAATAGACGTAGCATGTTGATCGTGTCATTTTGTTGCTACTGTTTTCTGCGTGTCAAGTATTTGTTCCTATGACCATGAGATCATATAACTCACTGACACCGGAGGAATGCTTTGTGTGTATCAAACGTCGCAATGTAACTTGGTGACTATAAAGATGCTCTACAGGTATCTCCGAAGGTGTTCGTTGAGTTAGTATGGATCAAGACTGGGATTTGTCACTCCGTATGACGGAGAGGTATCTCGGGGCCCACTCGGTAATACAACATCGCACACAAGCCTTGCAAGCAATGTGACTTAGTGTAAGTTGCGGGATCTTGTATTACGGAATGAGTAAAGAGACTTGCCGGTAAACGAGATTGAAATAGGTATGCGGATACTGACGATTGAATCTCAGGCAAGTAACATACCGAAGGACAAAGGGAATGACATACGGGATTATATGAATCATTGGCACTGAGGTTCAAAGGATAAAATCTTCGTAGAATATGTAGGATCCAATATGGGCATCCAGGTCCCGCTATTTGACATTGACCGAGGAGTCTCTCGGGTCATGTCTACATAGTTCTCGAACTCGCAGGGTCTGCACACTTAAGGTTCGACGTTGTTTTATGCGTATTTGAGTTATATGGTTGGTTAATGAATGTTGTTCGGAGTCCTGGATGAGATCACGGACGTCACGAGGGTTTCCGGAATGGTCCGGAAACAAAGATTGATATATAGGATGACCTCATTTGGTTACTGGAAGGTTTTCGTGCATTACCGGAAAAGTTTCGGGCTCATCGGTAGTGTACTGGGAGTGCAGGGAGGGGTGCCGGGGACCATCAGGAGGGGTGTCACGCCCCAAGGGGTCTCATGGGCTATGGGAAGAGATAAACCAGGCCCTAATGGGCTGGTATAAGTTCCCACTAAGGCCCATAAGGTTTGAGTAGGAAAAAACACAAGGTGGAAAGAGTTTCCAAGTGGGAAGGTGGAATCCTACTCCAAGTAGGATTGGAGTAGGACTCCTCCATCTCCAATTTCGGCCAAACCTTTAGGTTTTAGGCTGCCTCCTCCCCTCCCTCCCTCCTATATATAGTGGGGTTTTAGGGCTGATTTGAGACAACTTTTGACTGGGACACCTCTTCAGAATAATCTAGCAGAGTTGTGGTCACTACTGAACTTCATTTTGCCTGATATATTCTCATCCCATCAGGAATTTGAGTCATGGTATGATGCATTGAACTAACACCTGCACTGTTATCTGCCCTTTCTTTGCATGCCATTTTTGTTCGTAGTCCCCATATCCTGGAAGCACTACTTCTGTTTTCCAGTCTTGTGGCCTTTTTTATTGCCTTCTATTGATTATAATTAAAAGCTACCTGAATAGTTTTCAAATAGTTTTTCTTTGTCATTGGCTGGATGTTTTATGAGAGTGGATTTTCAGCTCCCGGGTGCCTAGGCACCCTCTATGAACAGTAAAATAAAAAAAAATAGAAAACAAAATAAGAAAAATCTGAAACTTTGCAGCATCAAAGATGATGAAAGTTTGTAGGTGTTAGCAAGTTTTCATGCCAAAAAACTATTCGAGGAGCTCTACACACGGAAAATATTTCAATGCTTGAAGTTTTGAGCACTTTTTAGGTGTAATCTGAAACTTGTTTGTACATCTTTCTCTACATGATATTTTGACATGAAAACTTGTAGGAACCTACGAAGTTTGATCATCGTTGATGCTGCAAAGTTTCAGATTTTTTTGATTTTGTTTTCTATTTTTTTAATTTTACTGTTCATAGAGGGTGTCTAGGCACCCGGGAGCTATCACACCTTTCTCATGTTTTATTGATAGTCAATTGATGTATGAATCTAATTGCACAGTTATGTTTGGTTCTTAAGAGCACATATTGTGTTCAACCAATGCAAACAACTCTGTTAAACTTAATTCATTGAGATATCAGTTTCCCAGCATCAGAACAACTATATGGTGTGCTTGTAGCAGTTTATTATTCATACAGCTCTTGAAATATCTTTGTTTTCCGAGTAACCTGGCAGGGGCACTACCCATTCATTAAGAAGAATATAGAAATGGTTAATCACAGTGGGGGCAATGCAGCCCTTTTTTGAATGTTACGGTCCAGAACAACTGCAATCCAGATGGATAACTCCCTGAAAATGAGGGATTACCATTGGCCACAGTGGGCACCTCCAGGGCTCTCTGGCTGATATTATCATGTGCCAGAGCAGCCAACTCCTTCTGCAGTATCAGCCACTTGTGGATATATAGCTCCGTATACAGATGTTCTTATTGTAAACTTGGGACATGTAGACTTTAAAAACACAAGTAAAAAAAAATACTTGTTATGACATTTTTTCTGATTTATCTTTCACCTTCTTTTATTTATGTTACCTGTGGACATGTTCTGTTTTCTAAGCTGTATACAGATGAATAATGTAATATGGACATACTATTAAAACTGTTCTGATGGATTTTCATACGTTAACATGGGGTGTTTTTGTCATAAAGATGGTGAAGTTATTCTTGAATACTTCATGGAAATGTTGATCTGATACAGGTTTGATTTTTCTGGGAAGGGAGATGGGGAACAACAGGAAGAAACTGATGAGAACAAAAGAGTCCTTGTTGTCTCAAAGCTACATGCCATTTTGCGTCCATTCCTTCTAAGGCGGATGAAAGAGGATGTAGAACACATGCTTCCACGAAAGAAAGAGATAATCATCTATGCTAACATGACTGAACATCAGAAACAAATCCAGAATCACTTGGTTGAGAGGACATTCGACAACTACTTGCATGAGAACACAGATATTGGTATGCATGTGTACACTCATCTCATGCATGTGTCTTCATGCGTACTTATTGTCCAATCTGCCCATAAGTAAATAGCATATGAATGTGACAAGTTTTTGCTATATTGTAGTTTTGCGGAGACCTGGCATCAAGACGAAGCTAAATAATCTACTCATTCAGCTCAGGAAAAACTGTGGCCACCCTGATCTTTTGGATGCTGCATTCGACACAAGCTGTGTGTATCATTGCTCATTGTACATATGCTAGTTGCATTGCTCTATTTAATTTAATTTATTTTATCCACTTTGTTATTCATTTTATTTATTTTGTTTGCAGACTTCTATCCACCTATTGATAAGCTTCTGGGACAATGCGGCAAATTTCAGCTGTTGGACAGGTTACTGGACGCTCTACTCAAACGAAATCACAAGGTTGGGCATGTGCCAGCGCATTGTTCATGATTTCTATTTTTCGGAAATGACATATAGTTCAATTGATTTGTTTGTAGGTCCTAATATTTTCACAGTGGACAAAAGTTCTGGACATCCTTGACTATTATTTGGATACAAAAGGTCTGAAGGTTTGCAGAATTGATGGTAATGTCAAGCTGGAAGACAGGAGGAAGCAGGTAATGTGGTAGTCTGCCAATTTATTACTAGTTTACTGGACATCATCTATCATACTCATGCTTGTGCATAGTGAGATAACTACCACTAACAATGCTAAGAAAGAAGGCTAAACTAGCGTAGATTGACTCATGGCATGATTACAATAGACGGGACAGCCCTGTTTATGGGCGGGAAACTATTAACGTATTGCGTATGCACACACCATACATATTTGCGCACATCCTAACATTGCACCCAAACCAGTCAGCACACAAACTTGTGGGCAAAGAAATGACGGATTCAAAGGTTTTATGTAAGCTTGAGTTAAATGCGCTTGGCTTGTAATTGTGGAACCAGTGCTCTAAACTATAGCATGTTCCTTTATTTTGCCTTTTTGTTGCATGTTAATCCTTTTCCCTTAGTTAATTGAAGCTGTCTATAGATGTTGTTATCTCACTATTTGTTTCCCTGGGTCAGATAGCGGAGTTTAATGACTTGAACAGTGGTATGAATGTCTTCATTCTAAGCACGCGTGCTGGGGGGCTTGGTATCAACCTTACTTCTGCTGATACTTGCATCCTATATGACAGTGACTGGGTAACTTTTCTTCTATCTTCTGGAGAGTCTGTAGCTGTCCTTGGTACAATGCTTGCCTTTCATAGCTGTGGCATGCTGAATTTTTGCTCTGTTCTGCAGAACCCTCAAATGGATTTACAGGCTATGGATCGATGCCATCGCATTGGTCAAACAAAACCTGTTCATGTTTATCGTTTGGCAACATCGAATTCTGTTGAGGTATGGTTAGGGGATCATCTTCAGACTCTTGCTTGGGTAGTTTTTGTGGCATTGAACTCATCTCCTCATTGTCGCAGGGACGGATTATCAAGAGAGCTTTTGGAAAGCTGAAGCTAGAGCATGTGGTGATTGGGAAGGGACAGTTTCAACAAGATGCCGCTAAGCCTAACGCCTTAGATGTAAGATGTAAAAAAATTTGTTCGGAATATAGAAGATTGTGTTCACTGTACCATGTAAATTGTCTCTTCAGTGATCATCAAACGATTGCATGATTGCTGATGTGTTCCTACTTCTCGTTGAGAACTGCAGGAGGCGGAGCTGCTGGCGCTGCTGAGGGATGAGCAGGGTGAGGAAGACAGGATGATCCAGACGGATATCAGCGATGAGGACCTTCTGAAGCTGATGGACCGGAGTGACCTCACCGGCCCTGCCATGGCTCCCAATGCAGCCCATCTTGTCCCCTTGAAAGGGCCTGGCTGGGAGGTGGTTCTGGCCTCGAAGAGTGCTGGGGGCATGCTCTCGGCGCTCACCAGCTGAGCCATCCTAGCAATGGCGATTCCTCGGTATTTTGATGTTTTGGCTTGTTCGCAGCCTAATGCTTGACAGCAGTGCATTGCTTCCCCTAGGTTCAGGAGCTGATGTTCCGGCGGGCAGTGTTCTAGGCTTATGCCCGCGCCTTCTTCCAATCTAGCTAGGCAACCTATGTCAGACTGTCATGGTATGCCAGATGAATCTGGAAATGGCATTGTTTTGCTGCTCTGCGATGCCTAGATCTTTCAGGTTTTGGTGTATTAAGTATCAATACAGAAGAGGTTATGGGCGACAATGATGAAATGCGGTGTTTCGTGGCAAAAATTTGGAGAGAGAATGCAGGGCAACTTCTTTGATTGTTTGTTTTTAGTTTTTCAGACTTGCCTAGTTAGTACTTCCACCATGTCAAAATATACAGTTGAACTCAATGAATTTTGATCAAGTTTATAGAAAAATTATCAATAACTACAATATTGATTCAATGCCATTAGTTCATCATGAAACTTACTTTCATATCAAATGAGGATAGAGTTAAACCTACAAACTGAACTGTGAAGTAAAGACATAACTGAAAGAACCCTATCATAAGAGATTGCCAAACCTACAAACTACCAATTGGGCATTTCATAAGTTAAAGCACAAATTTGTCAGCAGTACTCTATCTATTTCTATTTACTTTTTAAACTTTGTCCAAATTTATATAAAAAAGTTAACATCCAGAATACGAAATCAATACAATTAGAATCACCATTTAATATGTTTTCACACTACATAATTGTTTTTATTGTGTAGGTTTACATTCTTTCTGATACAGTTGGCCAAAGTTTATAAAGTAGATGAAATACCCAGTTAGCTTGCAGATTAATCCTTACTCGTAGCCTAGTAGGGTCATCGAGTAGTCGATAAAATAATTAATCGTTTGATTAATTGATTAACTGGCCGATTATCTTGTAGATTAGCCTATTATTCCTTTGCTCACCAGCCAACCAAGCATCTACCTCTTAACAATTTCCTCAACATTTAGAAAAGACACGGTGTGTTATTGAGAGTAAACTGGGCCTTGGCACACATATTGGGTGCGATGGCACAAGTGTTGCCCCATTGAACATCTAACTAGAGGCTACACTCAACCTAGCATAGAACAACAATGGCTAAGGAGAAGAATGACTGCGACAAGAAGCACACAACAAGTTCCCCGCGTCTCTCAATCCCATGGGATGCTATATTTGGCTCCCATGCAATGGCCAGAGCAGCAACATGGTAATCAACATGCTTTGTCTTTATTCGTTCCTCTCTTCAACTTTGCAACAATTTTATGTGGTACTCTCATGTTTATGCTGTGCTACTGCATCTACCTTTTATAACACGGTTTGGTTAGGTCCACATGTAGGCTCTTTACGCTTTCCTTTATCCTTTTGGCACTACCCTATAATAATGTTCTAATAAATAAAGAATGACTACATATAATTTATTGCATCTCCGGAGGGAGCATGTTGTTCTTATCAATGGCGGAGGAGGGAGAAAAGTTAAGGTGGGGCAAACTTAAATGAAATATCAAAATGAATGCACGCTACAATATCAAAGTCATTACACACCATATTCTGAGCAGGTTCATGGAGGCTTCCGCCAACGATCATCTCGCCACGGTCAAACACCTGCTCCGGTACATCGCATGCACGATCACGCACGGATGCGTGTATCGCCTTGGCGATGGCGACAAGCTGGTTGGCTACAGTGACTCTGACCATGCTGGTGACGTGGACTCCAGGAAGAGCACCTCTGGCATATTATTCTTCCTCGGGGGCAGTCCCATCAGCTGGCAACCGGTGAGGTTGAAGGTTGTCGTGACTTCTTCGTGCGAGGCGGAGTACATCGTGGCAGCTACAACAGCATGTCAGGCGATCTGGTTGGCTCGCCTCCTCAACGAGATGCTAAACCAAGACAACACCCTTGCACTCATCTTCATCTACAACAAATCGGCGATTTTCCTCTGCAAGAACACAGTGCTTCACGACCGCAGCAAGCACATCGATCTCCACTATCACTTCATACGTGACTGCATCAAGAAAGGCATGGTGATCGTCGAGTTCATCCGGACGGACGAGCAGAAGGCGGACATCCTGGCCAAGTCAGTTGGTCGTGTCCAGTTTCAGGAACAAGGTTGGAATCATCGTCATCAAACTTCTTCGACAAGGTTGAGGGGGAGAATGTTGGGTCAACCTTGGCCTACTAAGGATGCATGCCGACAACAGTAACTAAGCTATGAAGTGAAACAACTAGCAGCTGAGTAGGTCGGCAAGACCATTTTGAATTTCTACTAACTAGGTTAGGAGTGAGGTAGCAGTCCCGTGTGACGTAAGTGCTTAGCTAATACTCCCCCTTTTCTGGTTTATAGAGCTCATCTCAAAAATTTCAAATTCCCATTATATTAGGCTCATTTTGAGTCTAAATGAGTTAAAGTGCTTTGAGTCTCATTTCTTCGATAAAAGGGTATTTTATTACTTAAAAGATTTAAACAGTACACCTGGCCTCTGGATAACTGAGATGCATACAACCATTTGCAAATTCATAGAGATAACAGGAAGAAAATTAATGGCTACGCCTGCATCCTTTTCTACATGCACCATGCAAGTCCTATAAGAAAGGGAGTGCTATATTTATTGCTTCCGAAATCGAATTTGTGTGAAATATTTTATTGGCTAGTTAAAACTAGTGCCATCCACTCACAATTCATCTTGGTTGATGAGAATTCAAATTTGAGCCCTATAAACCAAAAAGGAAGGAGTAGTAGCAGATATTTTTAGCTCTTAGTCGGTTTCTAAGACTATAAAAAGGGTTGATGCCCATCGATGCAACTTAGGCCATTTTCATTCCACTCGCTCCATCAGCCAAAGAGCAAAGTACTAGTATTACATGTGAGCCTCTCAAGTGTGTGTACTTCAACTGTGTGACTGAGTGCAGCTAGTAAGAAGAGAGAGCAGATAGTAGCTTTTGCCTGTGTGCCTCACCTGTGGAGTAGTAGTTTGGGCTAACACACATTTCCATATGATGGTAAGCCCAATCACCAATTTCAATAGGAATATAAACATACTGAGATTGAACTTTTAATACTTCCTCCGTTCCAATTTTTTGTCTTAGGTTTGTTTAAGAATGGATGTATCTAAATACTAAAACGTGACTAGATACATTCATATATAAACAAAACTAAGATAAGAATTTTGGGACAGAGGGAGTATAATTTATCAGTTTTTTAATTAAATCTTGCTTAATTTTACTGTTCAAGAATATTACCCCACACAATGGTGATTTACCCTCCCTCTGGTCACCAGCAGCCTAGAAACGTCGCCGTGCTGATGCGCGCCGGGCGCCCGCACAATGCATGCGCACTAGGTGTTGGGGGCGCGCCTCTTGAGGGAGTGTTGGGCGGTGCCAGGTAGATGTCGCCCATTTCAATTTCTTTTTCACATTCTGTTTGGCACATGGCTAGCATCAGCAAAATAGATGAGATTAATCACAATTAGTAGCAACTAATAATAAGTTATCTCAAAGGGCCTGACACCAAACTTCCTTAAAATACAGATAATATTTTACGGGATCAATTATAAGAAAACATGAATTTACAGGGTCAATTTTCACAAAAGAGAAAACAGTGTTGCAACTCTATATGGCTTCACAGAGCATGATGAACACAGTACCCAGCGTAATACACTCTCAGCGGGGAGAAAACAACAGGAACATGATTCGAAAGAAGACAAGCAGCCTGCAACTCTCCAGGATGTCTCATCAATGATAGCCTCAAACTCCGCATCAACAAAATTCTATTCTGTCAAAGATCCTGACATTGTGTTCTCTCCAAATAATTCAATGTATTAATATCACTATAATATCAATTTGAACTTATAGATGAGCTATAGATATCTACCAAATAGATTTAAAGTTCAGAAAATAAGAAATTGAAGTGACTATTGTCTATTTGGTCTTGGAAAAATCTGAGCAAGATAATGCAAGATTTTGCTTGTGCTGTTGACTGTGATGATACCATAATAACTTATACAATCAATAATATCACCGGAGTATAAAAATGATTTGAGGACCCAATCACCAGAATTAGCGTCGACCTCAACCAGCCATTTTCGCACATTTTGGGGATCACGAGCTAGTAAGCTACACATGCAACAGACTGCCGCAATGTTAGGTCACATACCCACCAATCTCAATCAAGCTTAAATTATCAATTACGAGACCAGATTGCAGATGTGATAACCTATTGACATTACCATGGAAATTCTGGGGAAAATGCATAAAATTTTGAGTAAAGACTTGAGTAAATGGCTTGCTTCATTTAACAATTAAAATTTGGTCAGAATTAGTGAGGCAGTGGCAAGCAGGAATAAGGTAACCAAGAACAACCCAGTGTCTGGTTCGTTATAAACAATTGATATGCGCTCTATATGACATCTTTCTTGAGAGGACTGTACATGAATTGGTAGAGACAGTACATGTCATATCTCTTGTTCATGAGTAACAAACTCCTGATTTAATTCAGATTCTGTTTCTTTAAAGTGGGAACAATCATGTATTCACAAACATTACAATTCAACCGCATATATCATGTACTCAATTCTAAATATCAGTGCACCGTTGAGCTAGTATTGACTGACAAAAGGCACAGGTACCAACCACTTCAGTTTGCATCAGCTATGCTAACTTTTGGGAAAGCCAAGAATTAATATGAGCATAGTAGATTACGAGATAAATCTAAAGAACTCTTAGTAGGTCCAACCTTCATTATAAAATGAGTGCCTTTTTCACTTCTGAATGTAAACAATTGTTGCATCTTTGGAATGAATAGTGAATAAGCATAACAGGAAACCTTTTCATGTTGTGGACGGGTGGAAGATCAGGCGGTGAACTGATTTCCATGTGGCAACCCAAGGGTATGAGTTGAAGAGGCACTGCATTTGCTATACGAATGTGTGCTTGTGTTTCTTCAGGTGACAAGTGACCCACAATATGCTTCAGAGCTGCATTATCTCCACTTTTTGTGGAGCCAAATTGTGCAAATGATGTATGGTTCCACCATGTATCCAATAATCTCTCACTCCATTTGCACCTCCTTATGAAGAACAATCCTGCGTGAGGAGCATGGTCAATATTTGATGGACGAAATGTCTATCTTACTTTGTGATGAACCTCCTGTCTATAAGAACGGCAATGTAAGATTGTGAACTATAGAAACGAAATATTAAGAAAAGTGTAATGAATTATTATGGATGTATGTTTCCAAGTATGCTTCCCTAGGATATTAGTAAGATGTGAATATCGGTGCATATTCCCTTGGTCGGTTTGCTCTAGCCCATAAATAGTGATGGATCAGCCTCACTGCACAAATGAGTCATACTAAACTATCATATGCGTATTCTCAAGATACAGTAGTAGGTGAACAAATATTCAGTGTTAATGAGTGTGATATATCACAGAAATTGCCATTGCTTTGCTTGTCAAATGATTTGGACAAACATAAAGTAAAAATGAACAATGTGCATGTTTCGCCTACCGGCATTCACCCCATTGATATCCTCTGTCAGAAAGAGATGAGGAGATGCATCAACATCACTATGTGCAATCACCGAGAACAAAATCTCATCCTTTAGAAAAGGAATCAGCAGAAAAAGAACTTATGTTAACTAAATAAATAAGCAACTCAGAGGACCTCAAAATATTCTTGTAAACTTAGTGCTTAGAACAAGATTCCATGAAAGTATCTAGGCTTACAAACGAAATGTCAGGGTTAGTAACCAGTGTGTCCATCACATCACATAGTTTCTTGTGTAGTAGAACATGGAACCAACAGAGAGTGGTGGTGAGTAGTGGGTAGTGACCCATGGTGTCGTTCCAGAAGAGCCAGTGGTGGCGGCTAAGATGTGTGCGGAGGGCGAGGATCTTGCTCCAGGCGGGCGGGCGGGCGGGCGGCGGGGGTCGACGGCGCCAGGGGCAGCATGGCGAGGCGGTACACGTAGGCGCGCTTGTTCCGCGTGGTGGACGCCAGCACGCCGCGGAAGGACCGGCCCCGGCGCGCCTTGGCCCGGTAGGCCCTCGTCAGAGAGCGTGACGATGGGGAAGCTGAGTTGCTGCCCGGCGCTCGGCGGCGGGGGGCAGGCACCAACGGCCCAGGGAGTTGGGGCGGCGGAGACATGCGGGAGGAGGAAGAGGAGCAGGAGCGGGAGGAGGTGGAGGAGAAGGTGGCAGTGGCTGGGGCGGAGGCGAGGGCGGTGATGGGTAGGGTGGCACGCCCGTCCGACCATCTCCAGTGACGTCGTGGGCCGATTTGTCTGCTAGCATTGCCTACGTGAACAGCACGAGAGATCGTTCCTTCCGCGTACGTTAATGTGTTTGATGTGCGCCTACGCGGTACGTATGGATCCCGCACATTCTTGTTTTCAATCAAAATCCATCGTTTGTGCCTATGTCTTTGATACCATCATGGTTGCTCGACTGGTTTTACTAACAACTTTTTAAAGGCAAGGTTTAGCATTCATTTTTCAGGGTTGACTGATCAACCATTGACCAGTTGACCACTAACAGGTTGACCGTTGCTACTTGATTACACAGTTCGAAAAAAGACCCAACAGTTTGATGAATACTTTGAGGTGGAGTGACAACAAGGGCAAAACATACAACACAAAAAAAATGTTGGATAGTTTCTTATACCTAGAAAAAGCTATAGCGTGTGAGCCCATTAAGTACGCAATGTCTGGGCCAAGTCTGGGCACATGGACCAACCCGTAACAATAAATTCACGCACATCCATGTGCCGAACTAGAGGCGATACTCAGCCTAACATAGAACAATAATGAGTAAGGAGAGAAAGGACGACACCAACATGCACACAACAAGTTCCCCACATCTCTCAATCCCACGGGATGCTATTCGGCTCCCATACAAACACCAAATCAGAAACATGGGGATCAACCGGCTTTGTCTCTATTCCATCCTCTCATCAACTTTGCAACAATTGTAGGTGGTAGTTGATGAGGACATGGCTACCTTGGAAATGACCAAAAATGTTGCATACAAGAATATTTATAAGATGCTTTCTTATAATAAATATGCAATATTTTTTATATTATCTAGAACAAAAATACTTCACCTATTTTTAATTCATGCGCATAATCACTTAACACTTGTACAAACCATGTGTGAAGATAAAGGAAAATAAAATGATTAGATGTTGTTTAAGAAGTCCTTTAACGTGAAAGGAAATGATTAGGTAATGTTCAGGAAGTTTTCTCACGTCATTTTTTACTCAACGCAAGATACAGAAAAGCTTAACACGTCCAGGACTCAAATTCGGATTGCACAAACATATCTGACTTAAAACGTGTCTAACTTTTGCATCTGGACTCCAAATAGGTGAATATTTTTTGTTTCAAACCTTATTTTGTATACTTTCCAATGCAATTGGATTCAACTTTAAACTCCTTTGAACTCACCTTTAATGATTATGTAACACTAAGGTATTGATGACATAACTTCACGTCAAGATGATGAATGCCTAGTTGACTTGAATACAACATGTGTTGAGTTACCTATTGATTTGAGCACAATACTTGTTTTAGAGAATCATGTAACTGTTATCAATGTGTCATGTGATAAAACGATTGAAATACCAACAACTTTGAGCGCACCCATTAAAGTAATTATTGATGAGAAAGAACCACGTTACTCGGTGACTAAATCTGATTTGGATCAAGTGCAATTGATTAGCGAGGAGGACATGTTATCTACAATGTTGTATGCTAATTCTTTGTATTCTGTGGTTTTGAATTCACTCATGCCTTTGTTATATGCAAAAATCAAAATAATTGAAATCACATAGTTGAAATCATTGCAAAGTGTATACGCCTCTAATTTTACTTTTAACTCGATTGGAGAGTATGGTGTTGACAATTTTTTTTTGTGCATAAGCTTTGCAACATGAGTGATGATCATGCTAGCTTGAAATAAATGAAAATAATTGTGCCAATGCATAATCATTATGATATGACCTCTAATCTTGGCTACGATTCTGTTTTGGATGACTTGTTGCATGTTTGCATATTTAAGCATGTTGTAGCATCTAATTATGAAACTATTAAAGTTATTCATCAATGTTAGGATGGTTTAGTGATGAGCATTGTCAATCTTTTCATATGAATAAGAGCTTCATTTATATGTGCAAACTAAGCTGCAATATTTCCATGTCTTCTACTTCTTGTGATAATAGTTTGGCTTTATATTTCATGACATATGAAAGTTAGTCATGTACAAATGTGTCACATGTTCAAAAACTGAGGGAAGTAAAAAATTAATGACATATACATATACAACATGTACACCTTGCCTTTTTTGTTATCCACATTTTAGGCTAAGCAACATCGAGGATGTCTTTGTTTACAATAAGGGGAGTATGATGAAGACATGGATACCTTGGATACGAACAAAATTATTGCATACAAGAATATATTTTTATTTTGTAGGTAATTTTTTATAATAAATATGCAATGATTTATTTATGTTATCCAACACAAAAATAGGTCAACTATTTTTGGTTGGCTCATTGAAAACACACAATGTTTTATTGAGAGTAAACTGGGCCTTGGGAGAAAAACAATAACCCTTCTTTGTATTGGCCCACCCAGTTTTGGTTCTGTATGTCCATCACTGGAAGGAAGTACTACATTTTGGCGAGATTGGACACACGCTTCTCAGTTAGCAATACCGCCCTTCGTTGTACAAAATTGTACATCACACATATGTGGGTAACATCTAACAAGAGGCTATACTCAGCCTAACATAGAATAATAAGGAAAACGCGCTTGTAGCCGGTGCGCCGGCCGAACCGTTCGTTCGGTCACGCGCGAGCCATGCGTGTGGCTGGCCTGGTATGTAGCTTTTTCCCGTCCAAATTTTTTACAACTGGCATTCAAATTGGCTACAAGCGTTTTTTATCTGTTATATTTGTCCACTAAAAAAAGCTACATTCACGTGTGGTTGCAATTCTAGTTCGTTGGTTTTTTCATTACAACCGGCGTTTAATTTTTGCTACAACCAGTGTTAATCTTTGCTAGAACCGGTATTAGATTTTGCTACAACCGTTCACTAAAAAAGCTGCATACACGTTCATCAAAGTTGCAACCTGAGTTCACCGGATTGTTTTGCTACAACCCACATTTTATTTTTCCACCACCCATTATCAGCGTCGTTTTTTTGCTACGACCATGTTGATATTTGTTTTTGCTATAACCATGTTTTTGCTGCATCCGTGGACGAAATTTGCTACATCATTGCTTATTTTTGCTACCATCTACGATTTTTGCTACATGAACAGATCTGCGGGTCAAACGGGATTCCATCTGGCAGATCTAGCGGCTCACGTGCGATCGGCCGAAAGTTTCGGCCGACGCACCATCGCAAATCAGTGCCTTAATGAGTAAGGAAAAATCGTATGACGCCCAAGAGCAGACAACAAGTCTTTCGGCCGACGCGTCGTCGCAGATCAGTGCTTTAATGAGTAAGGAGAAGTCGTATGACGCCCAAGAGCAGACAACAAGTTCCCCGCGTCTCTCAATCCTACGGGATGCCCTTGGGCTCCCATCCAAAGGCCAGATCAACAACATGGTAATGAACAATGAACCTGCTTTCACTAGTGGAAAACGGGCCTTTGGCCGGGACCATTTAGTCCCGGCCTGCCTCTGGGCCGGGACTAAAGGCCCGGCCACGTCGCCCCAATTCTCAATGCCTCCCTCGAGGCTTTAGTCCCGGCCCGTAAGGAGCCTTTAGTCCCGGTTCGTGTCCCAAACCGGGACTAAAGGGCTACGCGGTGGGTAGTGGTGGTGGTAACCGTTCGTATCCCCCTTTAGTCCCGGTTGGTGGCTCAACCCGGGACTAAAGGACTAACACGTGGCCTGCCGTAGTGGTGGCGACCGTTGGTATACCTCTTTAGTCCCGGTTGGTGGCTCAACCCGGGACTAAAGGCCTAACACGTGGCCTGCCGTAGTGGTGGCAACCGTTGTTATACCTCTTTAGTCCCGGTTGGTGGCTCAACCCCGGACTAAAGGCCCAAACGGTTTGCATCCCGCGTCGTTTCGGGCGATGAAAAGCACGAACCGAAGCGTACAGTCGCCATTTTCTCTGTTTCTTCTTCTCTCTCGCGTCGCCCTCTCTGTTCTTCTTCTCTCTCGCGTCGCCCTCTCTGTTCTTCTCCTCTCTTCTTCCCTTCTCTTCTTCCACCATGCCAACTAGCTTTCATGAGGTGCTCGCACATGGCACGACCAAGCTCCGTGTCGTGTACACGAACCTGAGCAGGGAGGTGCCGTTTTTTCTTCAACAGTTGAAGGAACGATGGTTTGACCATGCAGTGGATCATGGGAAGTTCTTGGGGCTTGATCTGGAGTACACGGCCGATCGACGCGGTGTTACCTGTTGGAATTATGCCCTAGAGGCAATAATAAATGTATAGTTATTATTATAATTCCTGTATCAAGATAATAGTTTATTATCCATGCTATAATTGTATTGAATGAAGACTCATTTACATGTGTGGATACATAGACAAAACACCGTCCCTAGCATGCCTCTAGTTGGCTAGCCAGTTGATCGATGATAGTCAGTGTCTTCTGATTATGAACAAGGTGTTGTTGCTTGATAACTGGATCACGTCATTGGGAGAATCACGTGATGGACTAGACCCAAACTAATAGACGTAGCATGTTGATCGTGTCATTTTGTTGCTACTGTTTTCTGCGTGTCAAGTATTTATTCCTATGACCATGAGATCATATAACTCACTGACACCGGAGGAATGCTTTGTGTGTATCAAACGTCGCAACGTAACTGGGTGACTATAAAGATGCTCTACAGGTATCTCCGAAGGTGTTAGTTGAGTTAGTATGGATCAAGACTGGGATTTGTCACTCCGTGTGACGGAGAGGTATCTCGGGGCCCACTCGGTAATACAACATCACACACAAGCCTTGCAAGCAATGTAACTTAGTGTAAGTTGCGGGATCTTGTATTACGGAACGAGTAAAGAGACTTGCCGGTAAACGAGATTGAAATAGGTATGCGGATACTGACGATCGAATCTCGGGCAAGTAACATACCGAAGGACAAAGGGAATGACATACGGGATTATACGAATCCTTGGCACTGAGGTTCAAACGATAAGATCTTCGTAGAATATGTAGGATCCAATATGGGCATCCAGGTCCCGCTGTTGGATATTGACCGAGGAGTCTCTCGGGTCATGTCTACATAGTTCTCGAACCCGCAGGGTCTGCACACTTAAGGTTCGACGTTGTTTTATGCGTATTTGAGTTATATGGTTGGTTACCGAATGTTGTTCGGAGTCCCGGATGAGATCACGGACGTCAAGAGGGTTTCCGGAATAGTCCGGAAACGAAGATTGATATATAGGATGACCTCATTTGATTACCGGAAGGTTTTCGGAGTTACCGGGAATGTGCCGGGAATGACGAATGGGTTCCGGGAGTTCACCGGAGGGGGGTAACCCACTCCGGGGAAGCCCATAGGCATTTGGGGGGGTCACACCAGCCCTTAGTGGGCTGGTGGGACAGCCCACCAATCCCCTATGCGCCAAGAGAGAAAAAAAATCAAAGGAAGGAAAAAAAAGGAAGAAGTGGGAAGGGGGAAGGACTCCCTCCCACCAAACCAAGTAGGACTCGGTTTGGGGGGGGAGAGTCCTCCCCCCTGGCTCGGCCGACCCCTTGGGGATCCCTTGGACCCCAAGGCAAGGTCCCCCTCCCTCCTCCTATATATATGGGGCTTTTAGGGCAGATTTGAGACGACTTTTCTCACGGCTGCCCGACCACATACCTCCATAGTTTTTCCTCTAGATCGTGTTTCTGCGGAGCTCGGGCGGAGCCCTGCTGAGACAAGATCATCACCAACCTGCGGAGCGCCGTCACGCTGCCGGAGAGCTCTTCTACCTCTCCGTCTCTCTTGCTGGATCAAGAAGGCCGAGATCATCGTCGAGCTGTACGTGTGCTGAACGCGGAGGTGCCGTCCGTTCGGTACTAGATCGTGGGACTGATCGCGGGATTGTTCGCGGGGCGGATCGAGGGACGTGAGGACGTTCCACTACATCAACCGCGTTCTCTAAACGCTTCTGCTGTACGATCTACAAGGGTACGTAGATCACTCATCCCCTCTCGTAGATGGACATCACCATGATAGGTCTTCGTGCGCGTAGGAAATTTTTTGTTTCCCATGCGACGTTCCCCAACATTACTGTCATCCAACTATGCTTCGCACGCCTTGTCTTGATCTTCCGGTGGGCGAGGTAAGTTTTGAGGCTTTCTTTGATCCAAGATAATGATATTGTAAGTTTATTTGTTTCAATCATAGTTGGTTCCCTTCAAATAGTTGTAGTGAAACAATTTTGATTAGTTGAAGGGGAGCACAATCTAATTGGAATAGTGTTCCATAATCTGAAAAATCGTATTAGAATCAACTAGTGTTTAATATGTTCCATTGGAATCATAGTTGGTTCCCTTCAAATAGTTGTAGTGAAACAATTTTGATTAGTTGAAGGGGAGCACAATCTAATTGGAATATTGTTCCATAATCTGAAAATCGTATTAGAATCAACTAGTGTTTAATATGTTCCATTGGAATCATAGTTGGTTCCCTTCAAATAGTTGTAGTGAAACAATTTTGATTAGTTGAAGGGGAGCACAATCTAATTGGAATAGTGTTCCATAATCTGAAAAATCGTATTAGAATCAACTAGTGTTTAATATGTTCCATTGGAATCATAGTTGGTTCCCTTCGAATAGTTGTAGTGAAACAATTTTGATTAGTTGAAGGGGAACACAATCTGATTGGAATAGTGTTCCATAATCTGAAAAATCGTATTAGAATCAACTAGTGTTTAATATGTTCCATTGGAATCATAGTTGGTTCGCTTCAAATAGTTGTAGTGAAACAATTTTGATTAGTTGAAGGGAACACAATCTGATTGGAATAGTGTTCCACAATCTGAAAAAGCTGATTGGTTCAATATGTTCCATTGAAATCATAGTTGTAGTGATACAATTTTATGCGGTGTTCTTTGATCCAAGGTTATGAAAATTGAATATAGCTAGTGATCTCTCTAGGTTCCATTGGATAGCAATATGATATTTCATAGTCATGAAAATTGCATATAGCTAGTGATCTCTCTAGGTTCCATTGGATAGCTATAGTGATCTCTCTAGGTTCCATTGCATATGTTCTATTTGAATCCTAAAGATAATTTTCTCTTTAGTTGTAGTGAAACATGTTTCCTTATTGCAGGAGTATGTAACATTTGTTCCATTTTAATTTGTTTCTGTTGCAGGAGTGACAAGCATTGTCCAGAACTCATGGACTTCCTTCGCAGCGGCATCACTTTTGCTTCCGTTGACATAAGAAACGACAAGCTGAAGATGAGGCACAGCTTCAGTATTGAGATACCAGCTGGTTGCCTCGTTGATCTCCAAACGATATTTAGGCTTCGACATGACAGGACTTCGATGGCTCATATGGCAGTTGCCTTGATCGACGATTCATATGCTGATATGAAGACCAGTTTCCCAAAGTCTCAGCACAAACTTTGGGAGAAGGGCCCACTTGATGATATCAACATTGAGTATGCAGCAAAAGATGCATCGTTTCATACGAGTTGTACCACAAGATTCGAGTCGTCCACTATGGCTAGCGTCACCTCGAGGAAGGTGGACATTCTGATTTAGATGATTCAGACGAGTAGTGTTCTGAACGTCGAACACTTGTATATATATCTATGGTAACTATTATTATGTACTGTTTGGACTAGTATCATGTACTTCTTGGACCAATTTATATATGTCTAGTTTCTGTTTGTGCCATTATAGTTTCCAAATTTGAATGGTTTAGCCCTTTCTAACTTCATTTGCTACTTTTGAATGGTTTAGCCCTTTCTAACTTCATGGTATCATGCATTTCGACCACATATATATACAAAAAGTCTTCAGTTCAAATAAGTTCAAAAAATGAAATCCCTTTTGTAACAGATCTGTTTTTGATTAAAACAGTCATTTAAAAATGAAAGACCATTAGTCCCACGTGGCGTGCAGCGGAACCACGTGGCGTGCAGCGGAACCACGTGGCGTGCCGCGGAACCACTTTTGTTGTGGGGGTCGCTTCTCCTTCTTCGAAACCCTGCTACTTCGAGAGAGATTGTCCGTTTTGTACACGAACTGCATGCAGTTTTTGTCGTAGCCCTCTCAACTTTTTAACACATGCTATGTGGGTGAAATGATGATAGCATGCCAACTTTCAACATTTTCAGAGTTCATTTGTAGTGCTTTTCAATTTCAGGGTCAACTAGCTCAAAAAAAATAAGTAAATGCACGAAATATACCAAATGAAGTCAGAAATTGTTGAAATTTTGTGATGTGCCTTAGAATGGTGCATTTTAAACACACAAAAAGTATGGAGTTCAAGTAAGTTCAAAAAAATGAAATCCCTTTGTATGAGATGGTTCTCGTTCGAAACGCTGCTACTTCGAGAGAGATTGTCCGTTTTGTACACGAACTGCATGCAGTTTTTGTCGTAGCTCTCTCAACTTTTTAACACATGCTATGTGGGTGAAATAATGATAGCATGCCAACTTTCAACATTTTCAGAGTACATTTGTAGTGCTTTTCAATTTCAGGGTCAACTAGCTCAAAAAAAATAAGTAAATGCACGAAATATACCAAATGAAGTCAGAAATTGTTGAAATTTTGTGATGTGCCTTAGAATGGTGCATTTTAAACACACAAAAAGTATGGAGCTCAAATAAGTTCAAAAAAATGAAATCCCTTTTGTAAGAGATGAGTTCTCGTTCGAAACGCTGCTACTTCGAGAGAGATTGTCCGTTTTGTACACGAACTGCATCCAGTTTTTGTCGTAGCCCTCTCAACTTTTTAACACACGCTATGTGGGTGAAATGATGATAGCATGCCAACTTTCAACATTTTCAGAGTTCATTTGTAGTGCTTTTCAATTTCAGGGTCAACTAGCTCAAAAAAATTAAGTAAATGCACGAAATATACCTAATGAAGTCAGAAATTGTTGAAATTTTGTGATGTGCCTTAGAATGGTAAGTCTTGAACATCTTGAACATAGTTTTTAATTGATAATAAAAAAATATATAATAGTTTGGATAGTCAAAATTATTAATTATGAAAATAAAATATAGTTTTGCAATATTTATTCAATTTGAAACACTTTTCATTATCATAGTTTTGTCAAATTCTCAAATATGCAAAAAGAATTTTTAATAAAGATAGTTTTTAATTGAAAATAACAAAATAGATAATAGTTTGGATAGTCAAAATTATTAATTATGAAAATAAAAAATAGTTTTGCATTATTTATTCAATTTGAAACATTTTTCATTATCATAGTTTTGTCAAATTCTCAAATATGCAAAAAGAATTTTTAATAAACATAGTTTTTAATTGAAAATAAAAAAATAGATAATAGTTTGGATAGTCAAAATTATTAATTATGAAAATAAAACATAGTTTTGCAATATTTATTCAATTTGAAACACTTTTCATTATCATAGTTTTGTCAAATTCTCAAATATGCAAAAAGAATTTTTAATAAACATAGTTTTTAATTGAAAATAACAAAATAGATAATAGTTTGGATAGTCAAAATTATTAATTATGAAAATAAAAAATAGTTTTGCATTATTTATTCAATTTGAAACACTTTTCATTATCATAGTTTTGTCAAATTCTCAAATATGCAAAAAGAATTTTTAATAAACATAGTTTTTAATTGAAAATAAAAAAATAGATAATAGTTTGGATAGTCAAAATTATTAATTATGAAAATAAAATATAGTTTTGCAATATTTATTCAATTTGAAACACTTTTCATTATCATAGTTTTGTCAAATTCTCAAATATGCAAAAATAATTTTTAATAAACATAGTTTTTAATTGAAAATAACAAAATAGATAATAGTTTGCATAGTCAAAATTATTAATTAGGTAAATAAAAATAGTTTTGCATTATTTATTCAATTTGAAACACTTTTCATTATCATAGTTTTGTCAAATTCTCAAATATGCAAAAAGAATTTTTAATAAACATAGTTTTTAATTGAAAATAAAAAATAGATAATAGTTTGGATAGTCAAAATTATTAATTATGAAAATAAAAAATAGTTTTGCATTATTTATTCAATTTGAAACACTTTTCATTATCATAGTTTTGTCAAATTCTCAAATATGCAAAAAGAATTTTTAATAAA
This sequence comes from Hordeum vulgare subsp. vulgare, assembly GCF_904849725.1. NCBI lineage: Eukaryota > Viridiplantae > Streptophyta > Magnoliopsida > Poales > Poaceae > Hordeum > Hordeum vulgare. The sequence goes on along the minus strand of NW_025422588.1, from coordinate 4,696 downwards.
CATAGTTTTTAATTGAAAATAACAAAATAGATAATAGTTTGGATAGTCAAAATTATTAATTATGAAAATAAAAAATATTTTTGCATTATTTATTCAATTTGAAACACTTTTCATTATCATAGTTTTGTCAAATTCTCAAATATGCAAAAAGAATTTTTAATAAACATAGTTTTTAATTGAAAATTACAAAATAAGTTAATAGTTTGGATAGTCAAAATTATTAATTATGAAAATAAAAAATAGTTTTGCATTATTTATTCAATTTGAAACACTTTTCATTATCATAGTTTTGTCAAATTCTCAAATATGCAAAAAGAATTTTTAATAAACATAGCTTTTAATTGAAAATAACAAAATAAGTTAATAGTTTGGATAGTCAAAATAATTAATTTTGAAAATAGAAAAAAATTGAAACTATATGAGAAATCATAGACAAAATTCAACCTGAATTCACTTTGAATTCAGATTGAATTTTATCCACAATTTCAAATATAGTTTTAATTTTCAGTAAGTTTAGGCCCGTAAGCCTGCTTTAGAGAGGAGTTCGATGGAGAAGCTGCGACGGGGTTTATAAACAAGTGTTAGTCCCCCTCGCTGGGCGAGGTGGGACTAAACTTATCGTGCAGCCGAGGAGGGGCTTTAGTCCCGGGTGGAGCCACGCCCCGGGACTAAAGACACCCTTTAGTCCCGGCTGGAGCCACGCACCGGGACTAAAGACCCCCTGCTTCCCGCCTCTTGGTCTGCCCGAAAAGAGGCCTTTAGTCCCGGGTCGTGGCTCCAACCGGGACTAAAGGGGGTCTTCAGTCCCGGCTCGAGCCACGCACCGGGACTATAGATCCACCTATATAAGCGGGACTTCGAAAATTTCCAACCCAAATCGTCCATTTCTCTTCTTCTTCCTCTCGTTCTCCCTGCCCGGCGCGGCACAGCGACGAACTCGACGACGTCGTTAGGCTGCCCGCCGTCCTGCTCGCCGCCGCCTGCCGTCCTCCTCGCTGTCGGCCGTCCTCCTCGCCGCGGCACCGTCCCTCCTCGCGTCGCGCCGTCCTCCCTCGCCGCCTGCGCCGTCCTCCTCGCCGTCCTCCTCGCCGTCTCGCCGTCCTCCTCGCCGCCGTGCCGTCCTCCTCGCCGTCCTCCTCGCCGCCGTGCCGTCCTCCTCGCCGTCTCGCCGTCCTCCTCGCCGCCGTGCCGTCCTCCTCGCCGTCGCGCCGTCCTCCTCGCCGCGCGCCGTCGACACCTCCGGCCGGTAAGCCCCCCGCCCCCTCCTCCCCAACACTCCGGCTAGTAGAAGAAAAGAAGAAAAAGGAGAAGAGAAGAAGAAAAAGGAGAAGAAAGGTAGAAAAAGGAGAAGAAAAGAAGAAAAAGGAGAAGAAAAGAAGAAAAAGAAAAAGATTTTTTGTCATTTAATTCCTATTGTTATTAGGTTTGTGCTAGATTATTAGGGTTAGTAATATTTAGAATTAGGTTAGGGTTACAAGAAGAAGAAATATGAACAAAAATAACAAAATAAGATTAGGAAAAATGAAAATAAGAAGAGGAGAGAAGAAAAGAAGAAAAAGGAGAATAAGAAGAGGAGGAGAGGAGAAGAAGAGGAAAAATAGAAGAAGTGGAGAAGAAGAAAAGAAGAAAAAGGAGAATAAGAAGAGGAGGAGAGGAGAAGAAGAGGAAAAATAGAAGAAGAGGAGAAGTAGAAGAAGAGAAAAAATTAGAAGAGGAGGAGAGGAGAAGTAGAAGAAGAGAAGAGGAGAAGTACTAGAAGAAGAGGAGAAATAGAAGTAGAAGAAGAGGAGAAATAGAAGTAGAAGAAGAGGAGAAATAGAAGAAGAGGAAAAATTAGTTTAGGGTTACAAGAAGAAGAAATATTGTATAGTGTATATGCTTAAGTGTTAATAGTGTTTCTTAGATTATTGCTTAATTTTGCTATTGGATATGCTTAAGTGTTAATAGTTTAATTTTGCTATTGTATATGCTTAAGTGTTAATAGTTTATTTTTAGTTCATTTTACAATGCCTATCCCGCATCCTCGTCGTCGACTCGGCGGAGGACACCTGCTTGATCAGAGGGGCCGTGTCCGGGACTGGGCTCCGCCCGGCTGGTATTGGGAGGTGCTACCTTCCGGGGGGCGTAGGTTGGTGAGGAGCCAGCCCGTCGTTGACCCAATCCTTGTTTGGTGGCGGTCGCGTGGGCCAGTGAGGGTGCCGAGGCTTCCGGACACCGCGGAGGTGTACGTCACCGTGTCAGCGAGGAGGATGAGCACGTCCGTCGCTACATGGTTGTGTTGGAGGGCAGGTTCGAGCATACCTGGCAGGTTCTTCGGGGATCTCACTGGAGCTTTGATCCTGTGATAGTTCCTTCTCTTCGGGTGTCCACCGCCCGCGCCGATACCCGTCGGGCGCTATGGTTCTAGATGTATCAGTGATGCTATATGTATGATAGTATTCGAGGAGTATTAGTGATAATATTCGACGATGTACGGACAAAAGTGATGATGTATTTGCTTATAATTGAATGCATGCTAATTTGAATACTACTTTATTTTACGATTTGGTTTTGCTTATTGAATGCTCAAATTGGAAAAGTACTCCTACTTTGAATACTATGCAGAAATCTAGGAGTCCCGGGTGGAGCCACGACCCGGGACTTAAGTTGTTTTGGAACGGAGTTCCTGATAGAATAATTCTTTTTTGGTACACAGGTTAAGTGAATCCGTTTTTTGCAGAACTATGGATCCACATATCAGAAACCTCGAAGAGGAAGAACTTCTCGAAGATATAATCAAAGACGGCCCCGACGTTGAACCAGCTGAATCTCCGTCGTCATATCTAAACCAGGACGTTGGAATGGAGGTCGAGCGACACGAAGATGAAGCCGATGGGGCAGGAGATAGGTCCAATGACGAAGAAGGTGATAGCTCCACTGATGGAGAAGCCGGTGAAGAGGAGAAGTCCAGGGAGTTATACATATGAAGTTCGACAATCACTTGTAATATGTGAAAAATATTGGAGATAGCTCTATATTGTATACATATACATTCATTTGACGAATGTTTCTCCCTCTTAGGCCTCCACATCGAGCAAAACTACGAAACGAGGCCCGACTAGAAAGTTGGATGCACGGACGCATTACACATTTGAGGTGATATTTCCTACGGGCGAACCCAAGCTTCCTAAGAATGTTGCTGACACATTCAAGAAGCAATGCGGAGTTCTCGTTAGGGATCACGTCCCGATCAGCGTTCGGGAGTGGAACAAGCGCAAAGGGGTAAGCCGATAGTGACTATGTTGCCGAAAGGGTACAATGGTAATCTTTGGAATGATCTCATGTCACATTTCAACCTGCCAGAATGTGAGAATGAAGACGCCGCAGACAAACTGAGGGCCAAAGTCAAGCAGTGGACTCTGAAGAAGATGGCCGAACTGTTCCGTAGCTGGAAGAAGAAGCTATGGAAAAACTATCTGAAGACACAGAAAGTGCCAGTATTCGAGGGGTATCTAGCCAAGCAGGCGAATCACTGGAAGGCATTTCAAGAGTACAAGGAGTCAGAAGATGCCCAGTCATTATCAGAAAAGAACAAGATAAATGCGACAAGAAGAAATATCACCACAAGCTGGGGCTAGGGGGCTATGAGACTGCCATCCCAAAGTGGGATAAGAAAGAGCAAGATCTGATAGATAAAGGCATCGTACCTGAACCACTCCGTGATGAGTGGGAATTGAGAGCAAGAAATTGGTTCCTTGCGCATGGTGGGTCGTACGACGAAACAACAGGGGACCTCATCTGCAATGACGATCTTAGGATACCCAGGGAGAATTGGAAAAGGATAGTGAAAGAAATTAAGGAGGGACAAAGAAAGTTCACTGCAGATAGAGATAAAGATTTGCTCACACTTGTCCTCGGCAATGACGAACATGGAGGACGAACGCGAGGCTTCGGTCCTTCTTACCCGTGGTGGCTTGGGTTTGCCAGAGACAAGACACTTACAGAAGCCAAGAGAGAGCAAAGAAGCGGCAGCAGGATGAGGAGAATGACAAGTTCAACAAGTTTCTTGCGAGGATTAACGAGCAACAGAAGCAGATTGATGAGCTTAGAGGAGTACCGCGCCACGAAGATCCTGCACTTGATATTACTGGCGCCCCATCTAAGCGGAAAAGCAGCGTGGCTGAATCTGAGGCCCCGCCCGACGATGCACGAAGAATGATAGAGGGCGGTCCCCGGCTACCCCGTGGATGGAATCAAGGAGTCAACATCATGTGAACTCCATCAGAAATTCAAGAACATATCCATGAAGGTGGCCGTCGGACAAGCTTTACCTTCTGGCCCTGATGCACGCTGGCATGGCCGTGAGATTCCAGCTGGCTTTGCTAAAGTCGGGGTGGATGAAATCATGACGGGGTTTAATGATATGGAGCTCGACATAGCTGGAGCCGAAGATGAGAGGACACTCGGAGAAGTACTGGGTGGAGTCATCCTATGGGACAAGAACTACATCAAGCTTCCAGGCTCGGCCCCAAGGACAACACCGCCTCCGAGTCGTCGCGGGTCACCTACACCTCCATTACCTCCAAGCCCTCCACATGACGTCGGCCAGCACAACACGAGTCCATCTCGATCACTGCCGCCGGACTTGGGTCATCCGTCTCCGCCGCCGCCCGCACATGATACTAAGCGGAAGCGTGCCAGCAAGAACGCTTCGTCG
>NW_025422586.1:0-91759 GCF_904849725.1 Hordeum vulgare subsp. vulgare | reverse complement strand
GAGGCGGCCACGCTGAATGGCGCCCCTCACCATGGACCCTGGCCATGCTCACCACCGTCTCCACCATCTCGGGCAGCCCGCATGTGCGTCTCACACAACAGAGTTGAGAGCTCACAGTCAAAGGAAATCAGGCTACTCAAATTATTGTAGGTTGCAGGGCTGCACTACTCTTTCTCTTATAGGGAGCGTACTACCTGCCTCCGGTTAACATAAAGCTAGTATTTAAGTGCAAGTTTGATGAAGTACAGGATTCGGGTTCCAGTTTACATTTTTATATTGTCTTGTGGACATTTTCATTTATTTTGAACTGGTCAGCTGGTTGCTGTTGAGCTTAGGAATAGCCGCCGATTGCTGGTTCCACTCTCTTGTCGCACAAACTAACTTAAATATGTGGTTTTATTTTAGCCTGTGATCCACTTTTGCCGGGTCAATTGACACTTGGCTCACATATTTGTCTTGTCTTCTGTACACCATAGATAAAGATATGTTCATGAATATTTGCATAAACATACTACACATATGTTCGTACAGTATATTTCCAGAATTATTTGAGCCTTCAACATATTGTTTTCGATTATTATTCTAAATGAGATATATGAAATATCTGAAAGTTGTAAAGTAAATATTTGAAGCTGTCTATGAAATTTCTGAACAGATTTTCTGATTATTTTTTAACCTTATGTCCTGTTAGGAGTTTGTTGCAAAATTTTAAATAGCCGGCCATAGTTCCGCTCTAGCCACCATATAGTGGTTTTAGCAGGGTGACCCTAGATTGTCTTCATGTATAATTTCCTGGTAAAATTATTAAATAGCAGGCTATAGCCCGTTGTAGCCACGCTAAAGCTGTTTGAGTAGGCTGTGGCTATTTACAACTTTGGTTTGTGGTGAGTTTCTAAAAATTAGCCACATATATTTTCGATGTCCAGATCTACAAGCTAAGCCTCTAATTCGTGGAAAGTTGTCGGTTGAAATTTCTAAAAACATGAAAAAAATTCATCAGAAATATTGTTTTCTGCTTGTGTTCTCCTCTGAAAAGTCGTGTTCGCAGACGCGTTAACACGCTCTGATATATCTTGGTCAATGTCAAAAGTGAGCATTGGGTCTTAATAGGAGGGTTCCCTGACAAATAGCCGCCCCAAAATGTCTTATTAGAACTATAAAGATTCCCCTAACGAATTGATAGTGCACCCATCAAGGTGTCTTTTTAGCTTGCAACTTGCTTACTTTCTTAAACAATCAGCGGGGTCCACTTTAACTACTACGATGACATACATGATTTAGAATGAATATGCCCAAAACGACAACATGTCCTGCATACAGAAGGAAAGCATATCAAGACTTGTGATCCGAATATTCGGTATGAGGTCTTTCTATTTTCTACTGTCAACTAATCACTGGTGTTCCAGAAAACCCACTTCTTCAATTTGGCTGCCTTACCGTTTTGGACAACCTACCTATTTCTATTGCCTACAAAATATATAGATCACCGGACACAGTGTTTTGGCTCCCAAGCTCATATGCTACTGTCTATGAAAAGTAAAATCAGAAAAACAAAAATTAAATATGATTTTTTTTGGAGTGCAAGATGCTCGTCTGCATGCAAAATTTGGAGCAGTTCCGGCATTTGTGCAGATCATATACGATTTTGTCCTTTTTTTTCCATGAGCTCCTCGAATGCCCAAACACCTAAAAGTTTGCATGGACATGATGCACTTGAGCATCTTTTATGAAAAAAAAACAGATTTGTTCAATTATTTGCTATTGTTTTAATTTTAATATTCATCAGATGCAGATGAGTTCCGATTCGAAATTGAATATTTGGGTCATTTTCTCTTATCATATACTCACTCCGTTTCAAAATAAGTGTCTCAACTTTGTATTAAATTTAGTACAAGATTATACTAAGCTTGAGACATTTATTTTGGGATAGAGGGAGTAATTTTTACCTAATAATAAAGAGGCTATCGCTTTCGTCGGAAAACCCACCGAGGTGATTTTACAAAAAAGCCCTTACTGTTTATGACATTAAACTCGTAGTATATATTAAATGTTTTTTAAAATACTCATATCTTTTTAAACCGTAACTCCAAATTTAACATATTATATATGGAATTTGATTATAAAAATATGTAGAATTTAAATATGATATTATTTTATCTGTTAAACGTTTAGTGAAAATACTATCTAGGGTGCAATCTTAATAAATAAGTCATTATTCGTCTTTCTTTCATACCGGGTACTCATCTGGGTTGGGGATGAACACGTCAACAAAATCAGGATTAGAGATGAAACTGAAGGTCACTTGACTGATTCTTTGTACGTATTAATCTACATGCAAGCCGTGTTAAAATAGAAGACCTGTGAAATTTTGAACTGCATTTTTTGTAGGATAAGACCATCTTTATTTGTGTCGTAACTACAAATTCTCAGATTATAGACCATTTTTTATAAATTAAGAGCGTGTGGTATTTCTTTCTCCCGTTGCAACGCATGGGCCCTTTTGCTAGTATACTGAAAGCATAGTACGACAGAATAAAGAGAGATGGGTTGGTACGTCTGAGAAAAGCTCAACACGTCTGGTCGTCAGTCGGATGAATCCTCCTTTATTTAACGAAGTAGGATATTTGTATTTTTATAACTATGCTTAATCGTCACCTAGCCATTAGGTGTTCATAATTGTATTGACTCTAAAGAGAACCTTAGCTCAATGGTTGGACATGCGGTTGTGCATCCCTGGGTCTTATTGGGATCGAGCGACAACGGTGCTTTTGTAATGTAATCCCTCTTGAGGGCATCGTATTTGGAGTTTTTCAGGTGGAAGGGACCAGTGACGCCGGCTGCGTACGGATCATGGTGTGACTGTCGATGAAAATCGCATCGACTTCGGTCATGCCAGACGATGGCGGCGTCTCCGATGTCATTTCGTTGTTGAGGCATCATCATTGCAGTTTGTGTCATCAGTCTCAGGATGCTCTGGGGAGACTCTAGATCTAGGTCTCCCGGATCGGACGATGATGGCGCCTTTGGTGTCGTTTGCCCTCCTAGGGGCATCATTTTGGAGCAAGTGCTGGCTGGAGGGGACTAAAGGAGGAGCGGCGAGTTTCGGCGACGGGCGCGGGCAAATGGATACGTGCAGGATGTGGCACTGTCTGGCGTCATGGTGGCGTGGACGACATGCCTGACAAGGTCACACTGGTAGGAAAAACCTTATAGGTACGACCCTGTTAGTAGCGCTGGATTATAACACACGCTGCTGGTACTTAGCAGTAGCGCTGACTCAGTCAAGCGCTACTGCTGAAGACTTATCAGTAGCGTTGGAATTGAAAAAGGCGCTACTGCTAAACGGGACCTAACGAGCCCATCAATGGTAGCAGTAGTAGCAGCGCGCTCTTGTAAAAAGCACTACTGCTAAGCATAGTAACAGTAGCGATCGGCAAGAATCAGCGCTACCGCTATTGGGCCCCACTTAGCAGTAGCGTTTTCCTGGGGCAGTGCTACTGCTAAGACCAATAGCAGTAGCGCGCGTTGGAAAGCAGCGCTACTGCTGCGAGTGGCTCGTGGCAGATTTTAACCCACACACCCCCTCTCTCCCCCTTCCTCCCTCCTTTGCCCTCTCCCCTCCTTTCTCCTCTCCTCTCTCTTGTTTACTTCTCCACCCTTCTTGCCCTTGTTCTTTCTTCCTTCTACCTCTCTTCTCTCCCCATTAATGCCCCCTCCACCCTAATTCTTCTTCATAAATGACCTCTTCTAACTCTATCTTCCACATTTATTTGGCTTTCCCTCCTTCCATACATATAGATCTAGCTAGATCATCTATCTCCCTCTCCACTAGTTAGCTAGAGTCATCTCTCCTCACAACAATTAGATCTAGCTATTTGTTTAGCCGTGCACAATCTCTCTCGGGATATAGGTGAGTAAAATGTTGTGTATTTCCATAATGAGAATATGTGTGTTTGCGATATGAAGGGATTTGTGTCAGTGACATGCCCCATGAGTTGCTTATGTTTTGCTAAAATGTTGATTTATTTCTGTTTCGGCGAACTTCGAGCAAACTCGACATGTCCTATTTTTATGCAAGGTCATGCCAATTTTTTATATGATCAACTTTGATGCATGCATGCATTTTGTTTATCACCCTTTTTTTTGTTATACCTTGTGGTCTTGAAGGTGAGTGGAAGGAAGGTGGAGCGATACTTACAATCCACGGTGATGAACATGTATGCAAATAAACGGACTGAGATTAGATGTCTATGTACAATATGCAAAGAATGAGTAATTTTGGACCCTTTTGATCATGGCAGTTTGAACGCCCACTTGTTGATCAAGTGGAGTACTCCTACGAGTCATGCGTCGTGCGGTTAGTGGCCGATGTGGCAGTGTGTGCTGCATTCCCAAGAGCTACAAAAGTGACTGTACTCTGAGTTTGTATGTGGGGTGAATCAGTTTGACCTGAGAAAAAAAAGATTGTACGTGCAGCCGGGCATTCGTCGCCGAAAACTCCCTGTGTTCAGTGTTCAGCTCGTTCTTCTTCCTCTACCTCCAGTCCGATGAGTTAGAGAGAGCTGCCCCAACACAATGATCAACCTTTTCCCCTGGAACCGACCGGTGAAGAAGCTGCAACCAGCATCCATTTCTGTTGGAACCGCCGAGCAAAGAACAACATCCGAAAATGATTCAACTCCCGGCAAAGAAGCTGCAACCAATAGCCATTTTTGCTAGAACGGCCACTCGAAGAAGCTACAACTACATCCACATTTGCTGGAACCACCCGTGAAGAAGCTGCGAGCAACATTGAAAATTGACTCAACAGTCGCTATAGAAGCTGCAACCAATAGCCACTTCTGATGGAACCGCCCCGGAAAGAAGCTGCAACCAAAACCCGAATTTGATGGAACCACCTGTAAAGAAGTTGCATGGCGACGATAAGCTGCAACCATCATAGGACAGATGCTACCCACTAACAGCGCGAGCTGCAAGCAGCGACGGCGAACCGTGGTCGTGTCAAACTGTGATGGCCACCACCGCGTGTTTGAATGATGGTCGTGGCCATCTGTAACTATGACCATGAGGGTAGAAGCTGCAACCGTGATCTAGAAGAGCTGGAACCAACCACGGCGATTGCACCATGGAGCGGTGATGAGCTGGATTTGCGGCAACGTGTGTGGGCACCGAGCTGGTTGTGCGGCGAGGGGCAGGGGCGCGAGCTCACTATGCGGGAAGGGGCGGGATGCACGAGCTCGCTGTGCGGAGCTCCGGCATGGGGCACATATTTTTTACATGGGGGAGAGAGGTTGGGGACGAAGGGGGTACAGTTTGAATGGTTACGAGCATCTCCCTCCGACGCTAAGCAGGCAACCTGCGCCAATTTGGGTCGGCGCACCCGCGCCCAACACGTGCTGAAGAGCAATGGCTGGGAGGCGGTAGTCACCGCCACTGCTCATACCACTAACATTCGTCCATGCTACGCAAAACCTAAGGATTGGCGGAAATAATTTGTTCAATCATATCTTTTTCTTCAGTCTTGAAAAATGCTCGACGTCGTCACTCTTATCTTGCGAAAAATGAAATACTAGAATGGTAAAATCGTACTCCGTTCCAAAATAAGTATCTTAAACTTAGTGTAACTTTGTATTAGAGCTAGTATAAAGTTGAGACACTTATTTCGGGACAAAGGGAGTATTTCGTACATAACCACACCGCCGCCCCTACTTGGCGCACAGTGGCGTAGCCACAGGGTGGACAGGGTGGTCCATGGACCACCCTGTAATTTAGCCCATTACCTCACTATATATGTAAATTAACAAGAAAAAAATAACAAATATGCATCGGTCAAGGCCCAAACCAAACATACAAAGATTACTTCGTATTCTGTACGCAATATCGCTCGCAAACTCCCAAAAAAACAACTCGAACCGACGGGAGGTCGCTAGCGATCGACTCGGCGAGCGAACCCTAGCGTTTGCCGACTTGCCGAGGCGCCACCGGTGACGCACAGCCGGTTGCCGGCAGGTACAGCCGTACATGTGGATTGCACATCAGCAGTTTGATGCATCACGTACACTCTATATTGTGCAGGAGTTTGCTTTTGATCTGCTCGAGTCTGGAGAGAAGCGTGACTGTGCTTTTGATCTGCAGGAGTTTGAAGCAGTTTTGATCTGCTGGAGAGATTCAGAAAAGCGTGATCTGCTGCAGTTTCTTTTGGTCACACTTCAAACTGAAACTGCTGCAGTTTGATCTAGTGCAGCGTGAGTTGTGCGGGAATTAATAAGTTCAGGCTGTGCAACAGTTTGATCTACATCCTTTGGTATACTTTTTCTCTCCGGCAAGATGTGCTTCAGTTTTGTGCTTCTTCTCTCCAGGCTCCAGGCCTCCAGCAAGCTCATCTCTTGATTTAATTCAGTTTTGTTCTTCAGATCAGGAGTCACAGGACAACAGGAAATCATTAATATGCATCCTTTTTCTATTCCCAGTATGAACTGTATCTTTTTTCTCATCTCCTCTGACTTTAAAGTATGATCTACATCTTTTTCTATTCAAAGTATAATTTGATTTCACAATTTAAACAACTTTAGTCCTGACTGCAGATTGGAACAATCCCGACTGCAGATGATTATTATGTATTCAATCAAACCTAACAGATCGATCTTATTTTTATTGTAGAATTGTTACAGAATGAAGAAGAACGGAGACATTGCATCTCTTTTTATGAAACACGCAGCAAAGAAGAGGGTTGATCCTTCGTTTGCATCTCCTTCTTCGACGTCGGTGGCGGCCATGACAGAAGAGCCAACTCTAGAGCCATTGCAAGAGAGGGTAGTTGAAGAAACTTTGAATTCAACGCCGGAACCGCCACCGCCCCCATCAACGCCACCGCCACTCACTTATGATATTAATAGTCTTCCACATGATCCGGGGGATAGGCTGCCCATTGCATCTTATCCTGTAAATGATCAAGATGCTGTTCAAAGAGCATATATTCTTAAAGGTGCGTTCAAACCATACGCTCCTAATTTTGAAATCATAAAAATTGGAGGCAGAAATTGGCAATTCAATCCTCTTTGGTTGCATAAACATCATTGGCTTGAATATAGTACTAGCAAGGAATCTGCATATTGCTTTGTATGCTACTTGTTCAAAGATAAGAAAACTAGGGGCAACAGAACCAATGCATTTACTGAGGGTGGGTGGAGAACTTGGAATAGAGAGGATGCACTTCTTAAGCATGAAGGTACTATAGCAAGTGTGCATCAGGCAGCTCAAGAAAGATATAACTTATTTGTCAGCCCTCGTGATTCTCAAATTGATAATATTATTGTGAAGATGAATGATGAAGATCTACGTCTTTACAAGATGAGGTTGACTTATTCACTCAGATGTGTGAGGTTTCTTTTGCATCAAGGATTGGCATTCCATGGTCATAGAGAAAATGAAGAGTCTAGCAATAGAGGTAACTTTATTGAGCTTTTGAAATGGCTTGCAGCAAATAGCGAGGATGTGAATAAGTATGTTTTGAACAATGCGCCACGTAATTGCAAATTGACTTCTCCTCAAATACAACAGGAGATTATTCAATGTTGTGCAATACAAACTAGAAAGAAAATTATTGAAGAACTTGGTGATGATCACTATGCTATTCTAGCAGATGAATCTAGTGATGTATCACATAAAGAACAATTGGCTCTATGTTTGCGTTTTGTCGATAAGTTAGGAAGGCCGTGTGAGCACTTTCTTGGAGTTGTTCATGTAGGTGATACTACTTCATTGTCACTTAAGGAAGCAATTGAAGATTTACTTTTGGATAACCATTTAAACATGACTCAAATTCATGGGCAAGGTTATGACGGGGCTAGCAATATGAAAGGGGAGATTAAAGGTCCAAAAACATTGATCATGAGAGAGTCGCCTTCTGCTTATTATGTCCATGGTTTTGCTCGTCAACTCCAACTAGTTCTGGTTGCCGTTGCCAAGGGAAATGATGATTGTGTGTGGTTTTTGACCGGGTATCTTTATTGCTGAATATTGTTGGTGTTTCTTGTAAGCGGCATGACATGCTTAGAAATGCTAGACTTCATAATATCATGAAAGCAATTGAATGTGGTGAACTAGAAACCGGGACTGGATTAAATCAAGAGATGGGCTTGCCTAGGCCGGGTGAAACTCGGTGGGGATCTCACTATAGGACTGTTCGCAACATTATTGATATGTATGCTGAAATCCGTGATGTTCTCATCTCTCTTGGTAAAGATACTTCACAAAGGGCTGAATGGCCGAAAATACATAGTATTGTCGGAGTGTTTGAGTCATTTGACTTTGTTTTCAATGCACACTTGTTGTTTCTCATTCTTGGATATACAAATGATTTATCAGAGTGTTTGCAAAGAAGAGACCAAGATATTCTTACCGCAATGTCACTTGTTAGATTGGCAAAGAGTAGGATGCAAGATATGAGGTCTAATGGGTGGGATGCATTCCTTGAAAAGGTCACTTCGTTTTGCAACAAACATGGCATTGAAGTTCCTGTAATGGAGAATAATTATGTCCCTTATGGAAGATCAACAAGGTTTGTACAACGTCAAACAAATGCAGATCACTTTAGAAGGGAAATTTATATTGGGATTGTTGATAAAATCAGTCAAGAGCTCGACAATCGGTTTGATGAGGTCAATATGGAGTTGCTTTCTTGTATGTCGGCCTTGAATCCCGCCAACTCATTTGCTGCTTTTGATGCACAAAAGGTACGTAGACTTGCTGAGTTCTACCCCAATGATTTTTTAAGCTCTGACTTGATGCACCTTTAAATGCAACTTGGTAACTATATTGATGACATGAGAAAAGATGACAACTTCAAAGGCCTAGAAAATCTTGTTGATCTCTCAGTTAAGCTTGTTCAAACAAGAAGGCATATCGTTTATAATCTGGTGTACTTGCTTCTAAAATTGGTATTGCTTCTACCCGTGGCAACAACAAGTGTTGAAAGAGCATTTTCTGCAATGAGTTTGGTTAAAAACAAGTTAAGAAACAAGATGGGTGATAGTCTTTTGGACGATTGCCTAGTCACATACGTCGAGCGAGATGCTTTCTCCCAAGTTAACGGAGATGAAATAATTGAGACGTTCATGGTCTTGAGAAGGCGGTATGTTGACAAATAAGGTGTGTTATATTTTACGTGAATGTATGACTTTATTGATATGTGTTTTGAATATATTTTTTGTGCACATGTTGTTTTGTTAAATTTGCTGTGTAATTTTTTTTAATGTCAACCGGACCACCCTGATATAAAATCCTAGCTACGCCACTGTTGGCGCATCTTATTAATTTTCCCACCTACCTTCACATGTTTAGATAGCACTCTCGCTCCTATATATCTCACTCCATCTCAGTGTCCAGAAAGTCCATCATGTCTCATTCATATACGCTTTACACTTCCGCACAACTCTATCTTCAACATTTGATATGTTAATTCTGTTTCAATACACAAAAAGAAAGACAGATGATGGTGAACCCAAAAGTAACACAATACTAGAAAACTTGTATGACTAGGAGGCATAGGGAAAGAAGCAAATACCACCATGCTTCGTTGCGCATGTAGCATGAGCTGTCATGTTGCTGTGTCGGCACTTTTGACATACACGAATGTATTATATGGAATAAGTTGGGCTTCCGCATCATATTGTTTGTGTCCCAATCAAAGCAGACCACACGAAGGTTACTCTACTAGTGATGGTAAGCGGCCTAAGTAGGACTTTTCCACCATCAAGACCAAGGATCGTGCTGTCCTTGGCGACTTATAGCAGGCGATGATGAAATGGAGGACTTTTCCACTATGTATAGATGGTTAGAGACAAACTAAGATACCTTTAAAGATTCAAATATTCTTGTGGCAGTTATTGTTGAGTAAATAGGCAATTTTTCGAGTATATTAATCTAGAGATAATAACTAGCATGGCATTGACTAGACTAATGATGTACTGATCTTGAACTAACCTAGCACATACTACGCATATAGTTGATACATCTATGCATGCAAGTAATACTGCTAGGATAAATACGAACATGAGGATAAACGAGTCGTACCCTCCAATAGGCCAGTTGGCCGTACAGCAGCGTTGGCGTTGGACGCGGCCGTAGCAGCAACAGCATCCTCTGCCCTCTTCTTCTCAGCTTCAAGGGCGAGAAGATCGGCCTCGGATGGTGAAGACATGGTGATGACGAGGACGACGCGGATGTAGACGAAGCAGACGGACAGAGGCGAGCAGTCGCATGATCGCTCCCCAAAAACCTAATCGCCCCTCTCCCGTACAAGAACCGGAGAGGCAGGGTTTCGGAGGCCTGCTCTCCCGTCGACCGTGTACGCGGTAAACGGAACGGAGTCGCCGGCGGCAGCAGCAGCAAAGGGAACGAACGTGTGAGGTAGATGTGATCTGATTCTCGTGACGGCTAGGGTAGGCGTTAGCCTGCTTATAAAGGCGGCTGGGCGGAGAGACGTGGGCCGAACCCACGTCCGAGTCGGTAACAGCCCGGGATCCGACGTCTCGTGCCGTGTCCGTTACGTATTCTCTGTTCCTGACCGACAAAAATAAGCGCGTAGGTATGAGTTCGGCTCGGCTCATTCCCGCAACCCGCGGCTCGACGAGGCGGACGGCGGAGGAGGAGTGCGCGAGGGCACCTTCTCTTCTCACTCTCCAATAGCATGTGGAAGAGAGACCCTTATAAAGGGGTCCAACTTCTCCTCCACTAGCGGGGTGGGACTAAACTTCCCACCACCTTGTCATGCCACCACCTACATGGGCCCTTGGAGATTTTTCTGAAATTCTCTTATGGGCCTAAGGCCCATCATTAATTTCAACAATCCCCCACCATATCTCAAGGGCACATCGTGTTCCCTCGTTCCAATCACTGTTTTAATATACCAGCATTTCTGTGAAGACCTGTTAAGGTTGAGCTTCACCTAGAGCAAGTAGCTACACTCCTTTACAACTGAACAATGGACTATGCCTTGAATTGTCAGTTTGGCGTAAAGGAGCTTCACCACAAGTCTTACTAGTACTAGGCTGCCGAAGGTGACCCCTCGGGTGGAGCATATTAGTCACACTCCTGGCCTATTCATGAGTTTACTAGAGATCACCCAAATCTCATAGACTGTGACCAGCAGTCAAGCTCATATAGATGTGTTCCTCCAAAGATCGCTCTGTAGGACAGCATCTTGCTTACACATAAGCTTTAGAACACATTAAGACAGTAGTCATCCTACCATACAGTATCCGAGAGCATTGCATCTCCAACGGAGTGGGTTAGTAAAGGTACTCTCCTCAGTTCACCACTGGCTTGTTTTCCCAGGTCCTACTTCACGGGATCTCCGATCATATAGGTTGGGTTACTACCATGGCAACTCATGTGGGTCTCATACCCATCTCCCTCAATGCACTATCTATCACAACACGTGATAGCCCTTTAGTAAAGGGATCTGCCAGATTCTTAGCCGTTTGGATGTAATCCAACGCTATCACTCCGGAGTTTCTCAAACATCTCACAGACTTCAATCTCATTCTTATATGTTTGTTGTACTTCATATTGTCCTTTGAACTCTTCACTTTGACAATAACCGTCTGATTATCGCAGTTCATAAGGATAGCCGGAACCGGCTTCTCAACCACAGGTAAGTCCATCAAAAGATCTCGAAGAAATTCTGCTTCGACACCAGATGTGTCTAATGCTGTTAATTCTGCTTCCATTGTCGATCTCGTTAAGATCGTTTGATTGCAAGACTTCCAGGAAACAGCACCACCCCCAAGAGTAAACATATACCCAGTAGTAGCCTTCATCTCATCAACATCAGAGATCCAATTCGCATCACTATACCCTTCAAGTACCGATGGGTATCCCGTATAGTGAAGTCTGTGGTTGACAGTACCTTTCAAGTAGCGCATAATTCTTTCAACAGCACGCCAATGAACATCACCCGGGTTTGCAACAAACCGGCTAAGTTTTCTCACAGCAAACACGATGTCAGGCCTTGTTGCGCTAGCTAGGTACATAAGTGAACCGATAATTTAAGAGAATCTCAACTGATCTATAGTTGTGCCTTTAAACTTTCGAATAAGCACACTAGGATCATATGGTGTTTGAGAAATTTTGCAGTCTGATTATCCAAAGCGACTCAAAATCTTCTCAACATAGTGGGATTGCATAAGTGTAATCCCACCCTCATCATCTCTCAAAAGCTTGATGTTCAAGATAACATCAGCCACCCCAAGGTCCTTCATCTCAAAGTTTTGAGATAGAAAAGACTTAACCTCCTCAATTACTTTGAGGTTGGTTCCAAATATCAGTATGTCATCAACATACAAGCACAATATAACTCCTTCGCCCCCACCATGGCGATAGTATACACATTTGTAAGCTTCATTAACAACGAAGCCAACAGATGTCAGAGTTGTATTAAACTTCTCATGCCATTTCTTAGGTGCTTGTCTCAGACCATATAAAGATTTCAGCAACTTACACACCTTTCCTTCCTGACCTTCTATCACAAAGCCATCTGGCTGTTGCATATAGATTTCCTCATTTAGCTCTCCATTCAGGAAAGCCGTCTTAACGTCCATTTGATGAACGAGAAGACCATGAGAGGCCGCCAATGAGAGTAGTACTCGAATGGTGGTCAGTCTAGCCACAGGTGAATAAGTATCAAAGAAATCTTCTTCTTCTTTCTGGGCATAGCCCTTGGCCACAAGCCTAGCCTTGTACTTTTCAATCATACCATCGGGCCTAAGCTTCTTTTTGAACACCCACTTGCATCCCAATGGTTTGCAACCATAGGGACGATCGGTGATTTCCCATGTCCCGTTAGCCATGATGGAATCCATCTCGCTACGGACCGCAGCTTTCCAGTAATCAGCATCTGGAGAAGCATACGCTTCTGAAATAGAAGTGGGGTTATCATCCACGAGGTATACGAAGAAATCATCACCAAAGGTCTTTGCAGTCCTTTGTCTCTTGCCCCTACCAAGGGTTTCCTCGTCATCCTCCTCCGGATTATCATCATGTGTTTGTTCATAATATTCCATAGGAATGGCAGGCTCAGGAGTTATCTCAGATTCCTGTCTAGAAGTGCTTTGCATATCTCTCATGGGAAATATATCCTCAAAGAATGTAGCATCCCTCGACTCCATTATTGTACCGACCTTCACATCAGGTACCTCAGATTTCGCTACTAGAAATCTATAGCCTACGCTATTCTTAGCGTATCCCAAATTAACGCAGTCCACAGTCTTTGGTCCAAGCTTACGCTTCTTGGGGATCGGTACATTGACTTTCGCCAAGCATCCCCAAGTGCGTAAGAACGAGAGCGTCGTCCTTCTCTTCGACCACTCCTCATAAGGAGTGACTTCATTATCTTTTGTAGGAACCTTATTCAGGACATGACACGCAGTCAATATAGCCTCCCCCCACCATGCCTTGGATAAACCCGATGTATCTAACATGGCGTTAACCAAATCAGTTAGAGTACGGTTTTTCCGCTCGGCTACCCCGTTTGACTGGGGTGAATAGGGAGGCGTCCTCTCATGAATAATGTCGTGTTCCGTACAAAAGGAATCAAACTCGTTTGAGAAGTACTCTCCACCACGGTCAGACCGGACTCGTTTAATTTTCTTGTCAAGTTCATTCTCAACTTCTGTCTTATAGATTTTAAAGTTGTGTAGAGCCTCATCTTTAGTATTTAACAGATACACATAGCAATATCTAGTGGAATCATCTATCAATGTCATGAAATATTTCTTTCCACCTTTAGTCAACACACCATTCATCTCACAAAGATCAGAATGTATGAGTTCTAATGGTGTCAAGTGTCTCTCCTCTGCAGCCTTGTGAGGCTTGCGAGGTTGCTTTGCTTGCACACACGAATGACACTTAGAACCTTTGGCTAAAGTGAAAGTCAGGATTAAATTCAGTTTTGCTAGCCGCGACATAACACCGAAACTTATGTGACAAAGACGTGAATGCCAAACTTCAGATTCATTAACACTCGAATAAATATTGTTCACGACTTTATTACAAAAATCTGCGAGGGAAAGGCGGAACAGACCTCCGCACTCATAACCTTTTCCAACAAAAAGTCCATATTTCGTAACTACTACTTTATTAGACTCGAATACCAACTTAAACCCTTCTCTACACAGAAGGGAACCACTAACGAGGTTCTTCTTGATGGCAGGGACATGCTGCACGTTCTTCAGTTGCACGATCCTTCCCGAAGTAAACTTCAGATCGATCGTGCCAACACCAAGAACAGAAGCACTCGCGCCATTCCCCATCAATACGGACCCGCGACCGGTGGCCTGATAAGAAGAGAACAATGATATGTCAGCACACACATGAATATTTGCACCCGTGTCCACCTACCAATCGGTGGAATGACAAACTGTAAATACAGTAAGTAAATTGCCGTACCCAGATGCACCACTTTCATTGTTGCCCACGATCATATTGGCAGACTTGGAGTCCTGCGCCGGCTTCTTGTACTTGTTTGGGCATTTGTTCGCCCAATGTTCCTCTGAACCACAAGTATAGCAGCCATCTCCCTTCTTATTCTTCTTGAAGGGCTTCTTTCCCTTCTTCTTGAAGTCGGTATTCTGTTGGACAGAATTCTTTCCCTTGGGCTTGTGAGAATTGAAGTTCCTCGGATGTACCATATTGGCAGCAGAAGAGCTTTCCACCGCTTTTCCATTGCAGTCCTTTGCTCTCGAGTTCTGCTCAACACTCAGATGGTCGATGATGTCCTCTACTGAGAACTCACGCCTCTGATGTTTCAGAGTAGTAGCAAAGTTCCTCCAGGAACTAGGGAGCTTAGCAATTATACAGCCAGCGACAAACTTGCCCGGCAAATTGCACTTAAGAACCTCAAGTTCTTTAGCTATGCATATTATCTCATGAGCCTATTCCAATACAGAACGGTTGTCAACCATCTTGTAATCGTGGAACTGCTCCATAACATACATCTCACTCCCAGCATCGGTGGCCCCGAATTTAGATTCGAGCGCCTCTCACAAGTCTTTGGCAACATGCATATGTAAGTATGCATCAACCAGCTTATCTCCAATCACGCTTATGACTGCTCCACGGAATAGGACAGTGGCCTCCGCGAACATCTTCTCCTGTTCAGGAGTGATCGTTCCCGTTGGAGTGACACCGGCTACCCAGAACACGTTCATCGCCGTGAGTAATAAGCTGGTTCTCGTTTGCCAACGTTTGAAATAAGTACCGGTAAACTTATCCGGTTTCAGTGCAGCAGCAAAACCATTACTCGAAAAATTCCTACAAAAATTAGGTTTTTGGATTGTTAAGTAAATAGGCAATTTTTCGAGTATATTAATCCACGAGATAATAACTAGCATGGCATTGACTAGACTGATGATGTACTGATCTTGAACTAACCTAGCACATACTACGCATATAGTTGATACATCTGTGCATGCAAGTAGTACTGCTAGGATAAATACAAACATGAGGATAAACGACTCATACCCTTCAATAGGCCAGTTAGCCGTAGCAGCAGCGTTGGCGTTGGACGTGGCCGTAGCAGCAGCAGCATCCTCTGCCCTCTTCTTCTCAGCTTCAAGGGCGAGACGATTGGCCTCGGATGGTGAAGACATGGTGATGACGAGGACGACGCGGATGTAGACGAAGCAGACGGACGGAGGCGAGCAGTCGCGTGATCGCTCCCCAAAAACCTAATCGCCCCTCTCCTGTACAGGAACCGGAGAGGCAGGGTTTCGGAGGTCTGCTCTCCCGTCGACCTTGTACGCGGTAAACGGGACAGAGTCGCCGGCGGCAGCAGCAGCAAAGGGAACGAACGCGTGAGGCAGATGTGATCTGATTCTCGTGACGGCTAGGGTAGGCGTTAGCCTGCTTATAAAAGCGGCTGGGCGGAGAGACGTGGGCCAAACCCACGTCTGAGTCGGTAACAGCCCACGATCCGACTTCTCGGATCGTGTCGTGTCCGTTACGTATTCTCCGTTCCTGACCGACAAAAATAAGCGCGTAGGTATGAGTTCGGCTCGGCTCATTCCCGCAACCCGCGGCGCGGCTCGACGAGGCGGACGGCGGAGGAGGATGTGCGCGAGGGCACCTTCTCTTCTCACTCTCCAATAGCATGTGGAAGAGAGACCCTTATAAAGGGGTCCAACTTCTCCTCCACTAGCGGGGTGGGACTAAACTTCCCACCACCTTGTCATGCCACCACCTACATGGGCCCTTGGAGATTTTTCTGAAATTCTCTTATGGGCCTAAGGCCCATCACTAATTTCAACAGTTATTTCAAAACTCCATTCTTACAAGAGATAATATGAAGAAAGGCCAGTGGCAGGGGACCCTAAATGTTCTTTTTGTGATGAACCTGAATCGGCGCAGCATTTGTTTTTTGGGTGCTCGGTGGCCAAGGTTGTTTGGAGAACTGTTGGTGTTGTTTTTGGTACCAGTTATATTCCGAAAATGATTTGGCAGGTTTATTCTTGGCTGTATGCTTTTTTGTCGGGCTTATGTAAAATTTATATTGTTGGCTTAGCTGCAGTTTGCTGGTCTGTATGGTTGGCTCGGAATCGGGCTACTTTTGAAAAGAAATGGATTAACACTCCTTTTGAAATTGTTTTCACAACATGTGCGTTCGTCGAATACTGGGCAGGTATGTAAAAACCGGTGATGGCGGAGACTGTCAAGAAGGGAGGTCAATTGCTGAAAGAGAGCGCATCCCAGATGTTGTTGCTATGTGGACCACCAAGGCCAGAATCGACCGAACAGGTAGAGGAGGAAGAAGCCTGGGAGGAGTGGTAGGTGCAGGAGAAGATGACGATTCCTTGGCGACGGATCTTGCTGGTTACAGTGCAAAAAGCTTGGTTCGTGATGATGATTAAACTCTGTCAGTCTGTGACTCTTTCGTTTTATCTTGTGCTCTTTTGTGAGCCTGGTCTGGTTATGGTTGTTGGAAACCCTGGTAGCGGTGCTGGTTCATGGTAGTGTAACTTTTGGTCTTTGCGTAGTATCGGATGATATCAGGTTTTCGTCCCACAGTTTATGTTCCTGATGACAGGCATAAACGGTGGGTTTCCTGATATTGTTACGAACTCGCTTTTTTCCCTTTCCCTCTCTTTCTGGTTCTGGTTTCAAAATATTGTATTTCCGTTATGAAAGTAATGAAAAGCGGAGAAAGAGCCCGGTTCGAAAAAAGTTCCTATGAACGCAACAGGCAAAGTTTGTAAGCTGTTAATATTATCGAGAAATTTTAATTAGAATATTTTGAGTGTGAAGAAACTGAGCCTGGGTGCCACTAGCTTGATATTCTCAATGCCAAATATTTCCTTGGCTGATGTCCTTTGTTTGCTTCTGCCTATGGTGGCTCCCAGTTTTGGCGTGACCTGGTTAAATTTAATTGGAGATGATTTTCGCAATCAACATAGATTTGTGGTGGGGAATGCGGAGTCATTCCGTTTCTCTCTGGGTTGGTGCTGTGGTGACTCACCTGTATGCTCTTATTTTCCGGTTTTGTTCTCTTACTGTTCTAATCATAAAATTTCTAACTCGGACCACTCTCGTAATAACTTGAACTCGTGGGTCTCCGTCGTGTGCTTTCTCCTCAAGAATTGGCGGAATGGCAGCGACTTGCTGAGTTCTTCCCTTCGCTCTTGGAATTCTGCTAACGCAATCACTTGGCCTCACTGGTCTTCTGGCCGGTGTGCGCTCAAGTTTCTGTATTCGAATCTCACATTGATTTATGCTTTACACTTCCACATTACTCTGTCTAATTGTACGTGAGATAGGTGATTCCATAGGGCAACAGCCACAGCCGCCCGACTCCTGACCCCCTCGTACTGCCACCACACGGTAACGGGACGCGGACCAAATCCTTCACGCCCTCAATCTTGCCGCGAGGAAGATCCCAGCCTCCGCTGCTGGCTACGATGATGGTGGCGCCTGGCGCCAAAGGGGCTAGGGCATGAGAGTTATGCAGATCTCGCATGAGGCCGATGGGGCGTCTCATGTGGGATCTGTTTGCGTGGTAAGCACAGCGGTGTCCTGGCTATGCGGCGGCAGCCGACGACTCATGGACAGCGAGGTGCTTCGGTGGGCTCCTTTGCCTGGCGATGGGCGGTGGCGGTGGCCGTTTATCTGGCGTCCCGGCCAGATCCGTCATGGTTTGGCTTTGGCCAATCGGCGGCGCGTGATGTGGCCGAGGTTGTGTGGTTAGAGGTCCTCTACCAGCTTTTCGTCGATGCAGTGTTACTGCATGACGAGGGTGCGTGTGGGTCCAGTCAGCAACGAGGTCGAGGTGGCGCTACTTTCAATAAAAATCGCATCGACTTTGGTCATGACGGACAATGACGGCGTCTCCGACATCGTTCCCCTGTTGAGGCATTGATGTGGCAAGTTGCATCACCATGTTCGGAATGTTTCAAGGGAAACTCTAGATCTGGGTCTACCAGATCGGACAATGACGCCTCCTTCGGTGTCGTTCTTCCTCCTAGATGCCCCATTTGATGCAGGTGATGGTTTGAGGGGACAAGAGAAGGAGCGGTGTTAGATCGACCGCAAGGTCGACGACGGGTGTCGGCAGCATGGCGCAGCGGAGTCTCGATGACAGGCGCGTACGGATGAATGTGTGCAGGATGGTGGCTCTGTGTGACATCATGGTGATGTCGATGGTAGTACGGCGAGACGAGGTGAATGCACTTATCACTGTTGAAGGTGGGACGGCGATAGATGGCGACCTCAGTCGATCCTAGAGCGTGTGCATGAGGCGCACTCAGAAGGTCTAGCTTGACCAGTTGGTGCTCTTGGCCTGCCATAGGGTGGCTCGGTGATGCAACTGGATTAGATGTTGTGTGTTCACATGTGGTCAGGACACATCATATAAGTGTAGCGACAATAGTTGCTAGGAAGGTGACTTCTGATTGATTTAGATATATTTTTTTGGATTCTGTGAAATAATGTAATAAAACGATGGTATGCATCGTTGTGATGCAGAGACAATGAGCATGAGGCTTAAGGGAGATGAGGCTTAAGGGAGATGCAACATCAAGACTATATTAGTAAGTATGTATGATTACGAGGAATAGGGAAAGAAACAAATACCAGTATGCCACCTCTACCTGGCTCGTTTTGGTTACACAGTACTTTCATTTGATAGCCAATGGAAAACATAGAAAGAAAAAAATACATCAGCTTGAGCAAGATGAGGGTATAATTGTTCGCCATGAAAATCTGAAATTTTATATCTCTGAGTACTACAAAAAAACTCGTCGGGGCTCCTGAAGACAATTTTGTATCCATGAATGAACAAATGGCCGGTGACATAACTCAGCTCGGGACGGACGAGAATGATTTATTAACCGCGTCTTTTATGGGAGGTGTTTGAACCCATATCACGAATGAAAAACAATAAGGCACCAGGTCCAGATGGATTTCCGGTTGAGTTTTACAAGAAGTGTTGGCACATTATCAAAGGTGACTTGTTGCCTAAGTTCCAAGATCTTTTTGACGGAAACTTACATTTATTTCACCTGAATTTCGGAACAGTGACATTGTTGCCAAAGAAGGAGGGTGCAGTGCGTACAGAACAATTTAGACCTATTTGTCTTCTGAATGTGAGCTTCAAAATCTTTACAAAGGTAGGAACGAATAGGTTGACTAAGATTGCACATGAGGTAGTGCAACCTAGTCAGACGGCTTTCATGCCAGGCCGGAACATACTAGCGGGTGTGGTGGTCCTGCATGAAACGCTGCATGAAATTCACTCGAAGAAATTAGATGGGGTTATCTTCAAGGTGGATTTCGAGAAGGCATATGATAAGGTCAAATGGCCATTCCTACAACAGGCACTACGTATGAAGTGGTTCGACGAAATTTGGAGGAATCATGTTGAATCATTCGTGACATCGGCCATTTCTTCCAAACTTTCAAAGGTCTTAGGCAGGGAGATCCAATGTCACCCATCCTATTTAACATAGTTGCATAAATGTTGGCAATTCTAATAGGGAGGGCTAAACTAGGAGCCCAGGTAGGTGGACTGGTGCCGCATCTTGTGGATGGTGGCGTGTCTATCCAGCAATATGCTGATGATACTATCTTGTTTATGGAACATGATGTAGCAAAAGCCAGGAATATGAAGCGTATACTCTGCCTCTTCGAACAATTGTCAGGCTTGAAGATCAATTTTCATAAGAGTGAGCTATGATGGCACACTGGTCTAATCATAAATATTTACTAATATGGTCTCCGTGTTGTATCTGCCTTAAGCCCCCATGTTCATGCGCGCTAAGACCTACTTACGCTGGTACCAAGCGCGTGGAGCTTGCTTAAGGCTGTAGAGAGACCGGGACAGCAAGCACACATGACTGAGATGAGCGGTATCGATGAAACTAGTTGGTTGTTCACAGTAAACCTACTCAACAAGGTGACCATGAAGGAAGGCGTTGGAGACATCCATCTGATGAACGGGCCAGCCACGAGAGACCGCTAACTGGAGAACGGTGCGGATCGTCCCTGGTTTGACAACCGATGGAAATGTCACGGTGAAGTCAACACCAGCTCACTGATGGAAACCGCACACCACCCAGCGAGCCTTGTAGCACTCAAGAGTGCCATCTGAGCGGGTCTTATGGCGAAAGATCCACTTGCCAGTGATGAAGTTGGCGCGAGGAGGCCGCGGAACCAAAGTCCAGGTGCGGTTCTGTTGAAGGGCGTCAAACTCTTCCTGCATCGTGGCAAGCCAGTGAGGATCACGGAGGGCTGCCCGCACGGAAATGGGAAGTGGTGACGGCTCGGAGGTGGATGCTACAAGAAGATACTCGTCGCTGGAGTACCGCAAGCTCGGCCGGTGGACACCAGCCCTAGCCCGCGTCAGGTGCCGGCTGCAGAGGGGCCGGCTACCGAGGGGCAGGCTGCAGCGGGGTCGACTCTTTCCTGTTGAGTGGCCGGCTACAGAGGGGTCGTCTGTAGAGGGGCCGGCTGCAGAAGAACCGTCAGCAGAGGAGCCGGCTGTAGAGGGGTCGTCTCCAGACGGGCCGGCTGCAGAGGGGCTGGTTGCGGAGGGGCCGGCTGCAGATGGGCCGGCTGCGGAGGAGCCGGCCGTGGAGGAATCGGTTACAGCTCCGAAGGAGCCGGCCAAACCCGGAGTCCAAATCCACGGTTGTCGAAGAAGCGTGGTCGACAATCCGATTCACGGCACGAGGAACGTCAAAACAAGGCGGTGGTCCAAGGGCCAACCGAGACCTAATAAGTCAGTCTTACCAAAACTGAAATACTAGAATGGTAAGATCGCATTTCGTACATAGCCACACCGCCGCCTCTACTTGGCATATCTTATTAATTTTTCCACCTACCTTCAGTTGTTTAGATAGCACTCTCGCTCCTATATATGTCACTCCATCTCAACGTCCATAAAGCCCATCATGTCTCATCCATACACAGTTTACACCTTCCGCATCACTCTATCTTGAACATTTCATATGATAATCCTGTTTCAATACAGAAAAATACAGAGAGATGTGCTGAAGCCAAAAATAACACAATACTACTCCGTAGAAAACTGGTACGACTAGGAGGCATAGGGAAAGAAGCAAATACCGCCATGATTGCTTCCGCACGTAGCATGATTCGTCGGCACTTTTGGCATACATGAATGTATTATATGGAATAAGTAGGGCTTCCGCATCATATTGTTTGTGCCACAATCAAAACAGGCCACACGAAGGTTACTCTAGAGATGGTAAGCGGCCTAAGTAGGCCTTTTCCACCATCAAGGCCAAGGATCGTATGGATGCGTATGGATGGACGTGTGAAGGATAGTGGCTCTGTTTGACGTCATGGTGACGACGCTTGTATGGCATGGCAAACTGAATGCACTGATCACTGCTGAAGATGGCGACCGTTGTTTCTAGAGCGTACGTATGCGGTGCATGCAGAGGGTCCAGCTTGACCCATTGGTGCTCTCCACTGCCATCGGGTGGCTTGATGAGACCACCGGAATGGATGTTGCGGTTATGAGACGTCATCAAGATTGTATATGTAGCAGTAGTAGTTAATAGAAAAGTGGCTTTGGATAAATCCATGTATTTATTTTGTTGGATTCTTTGAAATAATGTAGTAAAACGGCTGTATGCATCACTTTGATGCAAAGACCAGGGTATTTTTTCCATTTCAAAAAGATTTACTCTCTCTTAAACATTTCGTATCGTAAGTAGGTTTTAGCGTGCATGAACATGGGGGCTTAAGGCAGATACAACACAGAGACGATATTAGTAAATATTTATGATTAGACCAGTGTGCCATCATAGCCGAGTTGCAAGATCCATTTTGTTGCAACAGCGCTGCTTTCTATATACATATATCGGACAAGCAGGGCTTCCGTCGATTACATGCGCCAAAGATCTTCAAAATATCCAAGAAAAAGGCATGTTTGGTATGCAAGGCCCTTGACAACAACTTCTGGACTCCATCAAATCGACATAACATAGGGACTGACTTTGGCGCATCTCGAGGAGTTAGTGGTCCTTTGGGAGATGATTGAGGGTGTAACTCTCAATCTTGATAGGAAGGACACTATGTAATGGTAATTCAGCTCGAGTGGTGAATACTACTCGGCGACTACGGTGTACATGGCCCAGTTCAAGGGACAAGTTCGCAACCCAACTTCCGCCATAGTCTGGAGAACTGGGCTCCCCCAAAATGCAAGGTATTCACTTGGCTTATCATCCAAAACCATATGTGGACAACGGATCGGTTGCAACGTCATGGATGGCCAAACTACCGTCAATGCCCCCTTTGCAATCAAGTCCAAGAATCTGCCACCCATCTTCTCTTCTAGTGTAGATTCGTTGTCCGCGTCTGGAACGAGGTTGTCGCCTGGCTCGGCATTCACGTCCACTCACCTCTGACTTGGCGACGCGAAGACACGGTCCAAGATTGGTGGATGAAGACGATCAACACGGGAGGACATCTCAAGAAAGCTTTAGTATCGGTTCTGATGCTGGTCATGAGGGAAATTTGGAAGGAGAGAAACACAAGAGTCTTTCGCAACACGGCTTCGCCGACCACCATTACTGTCGCTAAGATCAAAGAGGAGGCCCGCCTCTGGGTGTTGACGGGAGCTAAACATCTAAGTGCACTTATGTCGCCACAGTAAACTTTTATTTTTGCCGCTTTGCAGCTCTTGTCTAAAACTTCTCCTTAATTAATGAAAATGACAAATCTTTTGCCGTGTTTCAAAAAAAAATGTATTTCAAAGCCATCCTATATTGCAAATGATCCGGAGCGAAAAGGATTTCTTTATCATTATCAAACCAGCCCAAAAATGCACGGTACATGTTTTTCTTTGGAAGCTGCCTTCCCCTATGGTCCATTAAAATTTACATTTGTCTCCATCACCACTACCTTCTTGCTTTCCTTCCTGACACGTGTCTCCATCACAACTATTTCCCATACACCCAGTTTGGATATGGACCTTCATGTCTAGAATTCGTAATTGGCATTATCCAAGTGCCCA
The DNA here is from genome assembly GCF_904849725.1 of Hordeum vulgare subsp. vulgare. Lineage (NCBI taxonomy): Eukaryota > Viridiplantae > Streptophyta > Magnoliopsida > Poales > Poaceae > Hordeum > Hordeum vulgare. The sequence continues at coordinate 68,226 of NW_025422586.1, read as the reverse complement.
TCTAAGCTTTATTACTCCAAATCATTAAAACAATCCAACCTCCCACATCCACATCTCATTCCTCTACATAAAATTCTGAATATTATAAATAGGCAAACCTAATATGCAAAGTAACAAGAAACCGAGGGAGTACGTGCATGCTAGTAGATATGCAGCTTATTTATTCCCAAGATATATAGCAACTCCTTTCAAAGACACTAACGATCAAGTGGGCAAGTAACAACAGTTCAAAGCACAGCAAGTCATGAAAACACCAAGTAAATCAGAAGGCGGGCACAGCAGCAGCGACGGAATGACCGGCGATTTAGCGAAACCACAACGAGGCGATGTCAAGCAGCCCGAGGGAGCCGCCACTGAAGAACGGCGCCTCCGCCTCGCCTTCTTTGTAGCACTCCGCCAGGAGCCCGAACGCCGCCAACGAGACCTCCACCTTGGCCGATTTCTCTTGCTGCTTCACCTTCTTGAGGATGCACGGAAGGAGGCAACATAACACAACGGCTGTGAGACATGGCTGAACTCTGAACTCCCTTCCTGATCGCTAGCCTTCAAAAATGCTAGATATACAAAGAGTTATATAAGGTATTAAGGTTACACACTGACTAGGATTCTTTCTTTCTAACTAACCACTCCCCTCCTGATTTTCAAGAGTGTTAGACATGCAAAGAGTTACATAGCTGAATGTACCACAAGTACTTGTGTTTGAATAAAACTCTCAAAATTCCCCACTAGAAAAAGAAAAAATGGCAATTAGTTTTTTTAGAAAAATTAGTAGTTTCTTTTCTTTATTCTTTTTTTTCTTAACAATCAGTCAGTTTTTTTTTCTTTTTCGGATAGGCCCATGCAAACCCTACCAGGCGTCAAGCCTGGTAAGCTAAAAAAAAGGCCCATGCAAACCCAAGTCAGCCCACAACAGAAAGCCTTATTAATAAGTAACGAGCCTGTAGAGCGAGAGGATAAGCCGTCCCCCCTTCCCGACGAAGCGGCCGGGCGGTTTCTTCGCCACAACGCCGGAGATCCAAGACGCCGGCGACACCACCGCCTCTCATCCTGATCCGCAAGGTCTGTGTTGTGCTCCTTCTCTCCCGTAGAAACTTCTCTTGTTTCATCGATATGGGATCACGTACGCATACGCGTTGGATCTTTGGGTGGCCTGAATTACTAGAATGGTTGGATCTTTGGGTCGCATACACGATGGTTTATTCATGCATAGACGTATTTTAGGCCCCTGAAATTGTTCTTGCATGCTATATGTCTCTTTATTATATTATATCCTTGAAATTGTTCATCGGTTCTGATATTATTCCCTGAATTTGAAATGCGATGCAGATAAAGTTCCATCATGCAGAGCCCCAGCAGATTGTCACTAGTTTCAACTTCAGTTACCCCTGTTGTGCCTCGATTACAAGGTTGGGCCGATCTTCCGGATGGCCCGCTTCACTCCATTGTTGCTCTGTTGGGATCCTCCATTGACTTGCTTGCCTTTGCTGCGACATGCCACTCTTGGCGTGCAGCATTTTCTTCCTACCGATCTGCATCTAACTTGTGCACATTAATCCCACCTCTTCTCATCCGACCTGGTGGCCCTAACCAGGATTCTTCTCTTCCTTGCATTTTTTCTGAAAAACGTTCTTCTGTTCCGGAGAATTCTCGTTACATGCTACGCACACGTAAGGTAATTGATATGGCTAACAATAATAGAGCCCTTAGCTGCCATTTTCCTCAAGAAATTTTTGAGAACACGCACTTTGCTGGTTCATCACATGGCCATCTCATCTGCTGCTACCGTGGAGATTGTATGGTTATCGATGTGTTTACAGGGGCCGTGGTTTCTCCTCCACGTCTTCCTTTTAGCGATGGCTACTATGGTGGCACTCTCACAGCTCCGCTTACATCTCCCAACTCACATCTCCTTGTAAGCACTCAATCCTCCCTGTTTGATTGGCCCGTTGGAAGTGACTCTTGGCAAGAACTCCAGCTTCCTCATGGATGGATATATCAGATCGTGCAGTTGAACGGCCAGTTCATTGCCATGGATTACGACACGAGGATCTATACTCTGCGGTTGGCCCCTCGGTTAGGCCTACAGGAGATATCTACCGAGTGGTGCAGCGAGATAGAGCTAGAATCTTATGTGCGGCCATGGCTTGTGGTCTGCGGCAACGATCTCCTCATGGTCGACCACTTCGTGCAGCTATCGCCCGAAGAGCCTGTGTGCCACCGCCTCGACATGTCGACTGAGCCTGCGACGTGGGTGAAGGTGAAGACGTTGGACAACTGGGCGATCTTCGTGGGTGGAGACGAGCGGAGCCCTCCGTTTGCTTGTGTGCGCCCCGAGCGGTGGAGAGGGACGTGCAACAGCTTGTACTACGCCCATCACTCCGATCCTTGGAGCGTGCACGGGCTGCGGGGTCATGTGGATCTTGATCTAGGGACCGGCCATTCCCACTTCAACTTGCGTAAGAGATTTGTGCCCACAGCAATGGCCATCTGGGTGTACCCGAGCATGTTTTACTCTGATGGACGGTGATTGTGGCGGCGCACACCACTATATGTATTTACGTCCCTGCTCTAGATGTTTTTCTTTTCTTATTTATGCGTCGATGCTAGGCAGTGGCAATGGCAAGCTATTGAATTTATTTTGTTTATTCTTGTAATAGGCAGGGCATTAGCAAACAGACTTCATTTTTTTGTCTTGAATCTTTTTCTTTTGTTGGCTTGTAATAAGAGACACGCTTTCCTTGTGAACGCATTAGCTGTCAACCAAGTAAGGGTTTTTTTTTCTTCAGTAAGTAGTTTATATTCATCAATTGGAATACAGTGACTACTAGTTTTTTTTTTTGAGGGGTGACTACTAGTACATGGTAGGTACGAGTATTGAAGCATTTCAGACTGGGAATGAAGCGCACGCAGTGGGGAGCTCGTCGCTGGTCACGTATCATACTCCCTCTGTGAGTTTTCCTCTAAACCCTAAACCCTCTCTGGGCGATTAGGGTTAGGTGGACCTGACGGCGCCCGTCGATCCCATCGGCGGGGTGATCGGCTTGGAAAGCAACCGGAGATGGCTTCATCGTCCGCGCATAAGGATCGGCAAAGGAGTGGTGATCTTTCCCTGCGCTCGGCTAGGGCGACGATGGAGGAGGCACTGGGAAAGCTGGATATCTCGGAGGAGGAGGCAACGCCGCTAGTCATTGACGACTCTGAGGAGGGATCACAGTCGAAGTGGTTACTCGCGGGGAGGGTTCTGTGTCGCAATCTCCTTCATATTCAAACGATCCAGAGTGCCCTCCGCCCGGCTTGGGGAAACCCTAGAGGACTGCTCTTCCGATCTCTGGGAGAAAATACTTTCGCAGCAGAATTTGAGTCTAACAGAGATCGTGATCGAGTGTGGGACGGCTCTCCGTGGCACATTAACAACCATGCGGTGATATTGCAGAATCTCGAAGAGCATATGCAGCCATCGGAGTTGGTTTTTGAGACTTTGCCGGTATGGGTGAGGGTTGTCAATCTACCCTATAATCTTCGCAACAATAAATGGGGACTGGCGATCGCGCGACAAATTGATAAGACGGCTACGGTGGTGCAGATCGATCCAGTAGGGGGCTTCCTACGTGCTCGTGTGTCAATTGATTTACGGAAACCGCTATGAAGATGGATTTTGATCGAATCAGCCAAGAGGAAAAGTACGGACAAGTATGATATTGAGTATGAACATATCCCGCACTTTTGCTTTTCGTGTGGTAGATTGGGTCATGCCGATCCTTTTTGCCCCTCTCCTGGGACCAGGGATGAGAATGGCGATTTGCCGTTCAAACCAAGTCTGCGGGCAGCGGGGGATCGTAGGAGGACGAGCTCTGGTGAACATCAGCCGAAACCTAGTAATCAAAATAGTACCAGAGAGTCAAGGGCGTCGAGTACCAAGCAGAAGGAAGGGGTGGAGGTTTCTTCCCCGGTGAAAGCACCAGCTCAACAGAAGCGTAAGGGAGTTCCCCAAGCTACACACATCTATAAACCGGTGGTAAAACCCTTGCTTGCTCTTACTGAGCATGGAGATGCTATGGTTTGTGGGACAGACGAGCTACCCCAAGAGCAACCTGCTGATGTGGAGGAAGAAGGGGGAGCTATGGAGAATTTGGAAAGAGACACAAAGAAGAAGAGGCCTACGCCTCCGTCTTCGGAATCTTCGGCAGCGGCTGCTGGTCAGCCCTGCCCGGCCCAATGAGTTGCTTAAGTTGGAACTGTCGAGGGCTTGGGAACCCTGGGGCAGTTCGTGAGCTTCGCAATGTTGTGAAGCAGGAAGCGCCTGGTCTCCTGTTCGTGATGGAGACGAAAATCGCAGCGCCAAGAGTGGAGCGATTGCAGAACCAACTGGGTTTTGCAGGTTGTTTGCTGTCAGCAGTTCGGGTCTTAGTGGAGTGATTGGTCTGTTCTAGAAGGCAGACTTCGACGTCGATCTAATGACATATAGTGCCGGCCACATTGATGTGAGGGTGCGGCAAAAGAGTGATGTTAGCAGAGGCTGGCGTCTCACTGGTATTTATGGTGCTCCCCGTGTGGAGGATAGGTATATCACGTGGAATTTGTTGAGAACCTTGCATGCAGTCCAGCATGAGATTTGGTTGTGCATCGGCGATTTCAATGAAACAATGTATGCTTCAGAGCATTTTTCGCGATCGCAGCGCTCTGATCGACAGATGCGGGCTTTTCGTGAGGTTTTGGATGAATGTGGACTTCAAGATTTTGGGATGGTCCGAGACGGCATATACATGGGATAACGCTCAAGCAGGTGAAGCAAATGTAAAGGCAAGGTTGGATCGTGGTTTCGGCAATTTAGCTCTGTTAAACCTTTTTACTTCTGTCTCTGTCAAACATATTGGGGCTGTGGAATCAGATCACTGCTTTGTGATGGTTAAGATGAGAGAAATTGTTGATCAGGGAGCGGGGAGAGCTCGAACATTTCGTTACGAGGATGTTTGGCAGACTCATTCGGACTATGATCAGCTAGTTCTTGATAAATGGAGATGCGGGCAGGGAGGGCAAAGGCTGCAAAATGTTACTGAAGCCTTGTCAGCTCTCCAAAAGGATCTTTCATCATGGGGAGCCAAGGAGTTTGGTTGTCTCTCGAGGAAGATAAGGAAACTACGGGATCGGTTGAACCGTCGTCTCTGTTTACGTTCTATGGGGAGGGGCCCGTCAGCGGAGGAGAAGGATCTATCTGCCCAGCTCAAAACGGCGCTGAAACGGGAGGAAATCTGGATGCGTGAGAGGTCCCGGGTGCTGTGGTTGCGCGATGGTGATAGGAACACGGGTTACTTCCAAGCCCAAGCATCCCAGAGGCGCAGAATTAACAGAATAGAAAGCTTGTTGAGAGCGGATGGAACTAGATGCTCACAACCAGATGAGATTCAGGAGGAGATCTCCTCGTTTTATCGGCAACTATATACATCGCGAGGATACTACCCGATGGATGAGTTGCTGGATTCGGTTCCTGTCAAAGTTACAGGGGACATGAATGAGGCGCTGGCAAAGCCCTATACAGAAGAGGAGATTACGTTTGCTCTTTTACAAATGGCGCCTTCCAAAGCCCCTGGGGTTGATGGTTTCACAGCGGGGTTCTTCCAAAGGCATTGGCAACTACTAAAGATCGAAATTGTGCCAGCTCTGTTGGATTTTCTGAATGGGGGAGATCTCCCTGAAGGTCTGAATAATACTTCAATCACGCTGATCCCAAAAGTACCTTTCCCCCAGCGGATTACTCAGTTTCGTCCTATATCTCTATGCCCAGTTCTTTATAAGATTGGGTCTAAGGCTATTGCTAACCGGTTGCGGGTGTGCTTGGATGAAGTTATAGGGGAGGAGCAAAGTGCTTTCGTCCCTGGCCGGCTTATTACGGATAATGTGTTGATTGCATATGAGAGTGTGCATGCGATGCGGCGACGAAAGAGAGGGGAAAATGTGGTTTGTGCTGTCAAGTTGGACATGATGAAGGCGTACGATCGGGTGGAGTGGCACTATCTTGAGGCGATTATGCTACGTCTGGGTTCAATATGGAGTTCGTCAAGTTGATCCTGAAGTGTGTCTCGTTGGTGCGCTTCTCAGTAAGGGTCAATGGGGAACTTCTCCCTTTCTTCACCCCTACATGTGGGCTACGACAGGGTGACCCCGTGTCGCCATATCTTTTTCTCCTTTGTGCAAAAGGCTTCACCTCTCTACTGAAATTTTATGGAGGGGCACAAGTGGATCATGGAATCAGGGTTAGCTATCGGTCAGCCTGGATTAATCACCTCTTGTTTGCGGATGATAGTCTCATTTTTATGCAGGCCTCGGTATCCAGTGGCTGCCGGTTGAATGAGATTTTGGGGATCTATGAAAAGTGTTCTGGCCAGACCGTGAACAAGGATAAGAGTTCTATTTATTTCAGCCCTAATACTCTTGATACGATTCGCCAACAGGTTAAACTTTGTCTCAATATTGGGGTGGAAGCCTTTAGCGAAAGGTATCTGGGCCTTCCAACGGCGGTTGGTCGAATCACCAGTGGAACGTTTGATCATATCCGCGAGTGAATTCGAACGAAGTTGCAAGGCGGTGTTGAACGGATGCTTTCTTGTGCAGGCCGTGAGGTGAGACTAAAAACGGTTGCCCAAGCTATCCCAACATATAGCATGTCTTGGTTTAAGCTGACCAAGAAGGTTTGCAAAGGTCTTGTTTCGCTTATGGCGAAGTATTGGTGGAGTTCATCGGTGGATCGGCGGTCTCTGCACTAGCTGTCATGGGTGCAATGTCTGAACCAAAGCAAAGAGGGGGCATGGGCTTTCGTGATCTGGAGAGCTTCAACTTGGCGCTTTTGGGGAAGCATGGTTGGAGACTGATGACAAACCCTACCTCGTTGTGTGCTCACGTTCTGAAGGGAAGATACTTCCCGAGGTGTGATTTGATGCATGCTACGGTGCCAAAAAGTTCCTCAACTACTTGGCGTGCTATTATCGAAGGAAGACAAGTGCTGCAATTAGGATTGATCAAAAGAGTTGGGGCGGGATCTACAATTTCTATTTGGGATGATTGTTGGATCCCTTCCCTGCCAGCGATGAGACCTGCTCATTCGGACAATCCTCAGTTCCAGCAGGTTTCAGAGTTGATTGATAACTACACAGGCACATGGAATATTGACCTTGTTCGGCAGGTTTTTCCTACTGCCGAAGCGGATGCATTTCTGAATATTCCCCTCAGATCGGAGGGAGGGGAGGATGTGTTGGCCTGGGCTCCCGAAAAATCTGGTATATACTCTGTTAAAACAACTTACCGCTCTCTGATGACCCAAGTTGAGCTTCGAGCTCGAGAAGAGGGGACGGTAACATATACTCCATTGTTAGAACAGCAGATGTGGGCCAGATTATGGAAGCTCAAGGTTCTTCCGAAGGTGAGGGTGTTTTGGTGGCGGGTTTTGCAAGGTATTCTTCCTGTTGAATCTGTCCTCAAGCACCGACATATATCTAATGATAGTGCATGTAAGCTTTGCCTTAATCCAGATGAGACTCTCAGGCATGCTTTACTGGATTGTTCCCATGCAAGGAAGTTTTGGGACATAGCTCCAGATTGGTTAGACGTCTATCGACCTCATGTGAATCCTCAAACATGGAAGACTGATATTCTATGTGATCCGCGGTATTCGGAGTCGGATAGGGCGAAACTGGTGTCGATCATGTGGTCTATATGGACCTCGCACAACAACATCACTCACGACAGGGGTCCTGTTAGCCCTAGCCAGTCGATGATCTTGACCAGAGATGCCCTAGCGATGTTGGACATCCCTCGTAACCAGGCGATCACCTTACCTGGGCATGGATGGAGGCCACCAGATCAAGATACTATCAAGATTAATACTGATGGTAGTGTGGCGTCTCAGCATAGCAGAGGTGGCGATGGAGGGGTTGCTCGCTCTAAGCAGGGCTTTATCGCCGCCTGGTGCAAACCTTTCGGCGGAGTGACTGATCCGTTGGTTGCTGAAACCTTGGCATTGCGGGAAGGTATCCGTTTTGCTCGGTTGCAAGGTTTTTCGAAAGTGATATTGGAGACAGATAGCTTGGAACTGGTCCAGCTATGGCATTTGCGCGACAATTCTCGTTCAGTTGTGGCGTCTATCTTGGATAAAATAGGGGAGAACGTAGCTTTCTTTTCTTCTTTTTGTATTCAGCATTATAATCGTGCAGCTAACACGCCTGCCCACTTCTATGCGAAATGTTGAAATGTTGGATGCCTTTGCAACCTAGCTTCCTTGTAACTTGCCTCCAGGCAGATTTTGTCGGGGCTTTTGCTGAATAAATCCCCATATTTCAAGCTAAAAAAAAAGTGGGGAGTTCGTCGCTGGTGCGAGACATAAACGTACTCTTTGGGCCTCGTATTTTGTTTACATGCCGGGCAAATCTTCACCTATAGTTTGGCAGCATGCCCGCCCGGCACATGCGGAGTCACTCGCACTTCTATAGAGTGGGCGACCAAGTGGTGGTGGGGTGGGGGGGGGGGGTGATCGGTGAAGACCACAACGTCTCCTCTGGCGGGTTTCTCCAGCGTCGGCTCGCTATCCATTTCTTCCTTAGGTGACAAGACTCATAAGATCAGCATTGTTGAAGGGAGACGTCAGAAGTTTTTGATGGCAGCCAGTCGCATTTGGAAGGCTTTGACATAATGACAGGTTCAGAAAGGTAAAGTTGTGTGGCTGCGCATGGGCTGCGTGCGTGGGTAGAGAAAATGGATGGAAAAGCTGTGTGCAGTGTAGCCTATCTTTTCTGTGGACGGACTATTGGGCTTAGCTTTTCCAAATTTGGGGTAGTTTTGTTGGTGTATTAATATAATATTCGGTTAATTCGGTGCACCTAAGCCACTGACCGAAATCACCAAATCAATTTCGGTTTTTGACGTTCGCTCACTGATCAAGTGACCGAAGCTTCGGTCCTTGGTTTTTTCGGCTTCGGTTTTGAATTTTTCGGCTCCGGTCTTCGGTTCTCGGTTTTTTGCCCACCCCTACCTATAAACCAAACGTTTGGACATTATCACAATCCTTGAATAAAACTCTCAAAGTTCCCACTAGAAAAAGGAAACTCACAATTTTTTTAGAAACATTAGAGACGAGCTGATGAGGAGCTTCTCGTGGACGGCGGTTGGTGGATCTCAGGGGTGGGGGGGGGGGGGGTGCGCGAGGGGTACGAATCCCCCCCCCCCCCCCCGGCCGCCGCCATCCAGGGGCACGGCACGGCTTCACCGGCCGGCCCTCCGGCGGCGGCACGGCGTGAGGGGGCGGAGGGAGGGGCATCCTACGACGGCGGCTGGGCTTTTCCTGTGTCGCCAGAAAAGGCAAAAACTGGCAATTCATTTTTTAAGAAACATTAGTAGTTTTCTTTTGTTTTAGAACAATCAATCAGTAGTTAGACCCATGCAAACCCAATTCAACCGACAATGAAAAGCCTAATTAATAACTACTCCCTCCATCTTAAAATTCTTGTCTTAGATTTGTCTAGATATAAATGTATCTAGTCATGTTGTAGCATTTAGATACATTTATTTCTAGACAAACCTAAGACAAGAATTTTGGGACGGAGAAAGTAATAACGAGTGTGAGCGAGGGGATAAGCCGTTCCCCCTTCCCGGCGAAGCGGCCGGACGGTTTATGGTGAAGCCGGTCTAGCCACAGCGCCACAACGACGGACGTCTAAGACGCCGGCAACAATGCACCACCGCCGCCTCCCATCCTGGTCCGCAAGGTCTGTGTTGTGCTCCTTCTCTCCCGTACATAGTTCTCTTGTTTCATCTAGATGGCATCACGCATACGCGTTGGATCTTTTGGTGGCCTGAATTACTAGAATGGTTTGATCCGGTTAGGCTTTTATTTTCCTCACAGATTCCCTGGCGCTCCATGAAATGATCTTGTAAACATATCATCAACGTATCCGTTTCACGTTCTAAATAATTGTCACCTTTTTTAACCTCGCGATCTTATAAACCTAATGACGGGCTTCGTTAAAAGTGGTTACTGTTGTGAGACATTTTCTAACAGCGTCTCCAACAGCCGTTCAAAAAGTTCTCCACGTGTTAAATTATTCGTTTTTTGGGCGTCGGGCAGCTCCAACGAAAGCTGTAAAATTGTATGCGCGCTGAAAAGTTTTGGCTACACGCTGAAAAACGCTATCGCGCGCACTATATTTGAGGCGTCGGCTTGCGCGCGCTTCACAATTTGCATTGCGTGCTTTTCGGGCGCGCGTTTTTGGGCATCTGGTAAAGCAACGTTAGTCCGCGTACAATAAAAGTGCTACAATGGCGCGCCAAACTTTTATTGAACGTGAAAATTTTACGTGATTGTTGGAGATGCTCTAAACAGTACGAGTATAAGTAGTTTTTCTTGCATGCTCTTATTATCTAAACATCCATTGTTCTTACATGTTATATGACTATTTATTATATTATATATCCTTGCAATTGTTCATCGGTTCTGATATTAGTCCCTGAATGTACCTAGGCTATGCAGCTCGGTCAAATCATTATTCCTTCTCCCTGTCCACGTCCATGGCGTCGCTACGCATACCCTCCAGCTTGCAAGAACCCTAGGCTAGGAGTGTTAGGATTTAGAGTAGTGGTGAGTAGTCTCGCCTGATCTAAAATCCACGAGATTACCAATAGCGTAATCGAACCCACATAATTAATTAATTATGTCGATATTTTCACATGGAGTAGAACATTATGCGGTACCACCTATTTCTGATCTGATTGCGAGAATTGCACGTTCTTGAGCGGTTTAATTTGCCGAGACCTTCCGATTACGACACTCGGTTAAGGTTTAGGCTGAAGCTAGCAGTCTCAAAAATATCATTTTATATGTAGTCTGTGTCGATTCAACGTCATCGATGACTTGCCAGTAGGTTTATTGTGCCACTAGAGATCTGTATGTTCTAATCTACCGCACCACTGTGCTTAATTATATCTGCAACTCAGTTCATTCTTCTAATACGTTTCTCATTTTTATTTTATTTTGCAATGTGTTGCAGAGGTGGAGCTGCAAGAGAAAGGGTTGCTATATCCAACAAAGACTCCACCTACCAGGGCTTTCAGATTCCCATAGCTTGGATTTCTCATGAAAAGAATACCTCGCCAAGTCCTATGGAAAATATTTACTTAAGTCGGGCTTCATATTTCTTTTTAAAACAAGGAAGACCCCCGGCCTCTGCATCTAAGCGATGTATGCAGCCATTTTATTAATTATTCACAAAGACTTTACAAAGTAATACATCAGTAAGCCACCGTTTAGACAACATATGTCGCTACTTCTATACAGTTGATGAAGGGATGATGATAGTTTGGGCCTAATACCAAACAGACCTCGCAGCGAAACCTAACATCTAAAACCTGATGCCCCAACCAAGCCACCTGCCGGGTACGGGGCACCCACCGGTCTGGCGCACACTCAGAGGTCGCCGCTGCCAACTGCCATCAATCCATCTTCAGAACTGTACTGACGAATCCACCTTGCCCGGTCTAGCTGCCGTCAACGCCACCACGACGCCAGACAGCGTCGCCCTCCTGCGGAGTCCATCCTCGCACATCAGACGCCTAATCACCATGGCGCCACGCCATCGAGATCCGTCGCCTTCAATGTGCAGGATGAAGCGCCGCTCCACCGAAGAAAACATCCACTGGTCCCCCGAACCCACGTACACCTCCAAGAATAACGCCTCCAAGGGGGAGACGACACAAGCGCGTCGCCGTCTTCTGATCTATCGATCTAGGATTTCCCCCCGAGGTAGCAGATAGTGGTCTAGAACTTCTCCTCGACGATGCCTTCAAGAAGGGAACGGCGCCGTAGAGCGTCGCCATCGCCGGCCTTGGCATCTAGCCAAGAGCAGGTTTTCACCCAGATCTGTTCGAAAAACTTCATCCAGCTTCTTGTGCATGGGTCGGCGCCTTCTCTGCTGAAGACTAGATCAAAGGATCCAACCGCCGCCGCCTGAACGGCCGAAGCACCACCACAGTGCAAAGCAGCCCCACACTGACTAGACTGCGAGTGGAAAGACGGAGACTGCAAAGGTGACGCCTTCAAGAAGGTAACGACGCGTAGGCGCCGTCGTCACCTGCCACGACCGAAGTCGGATCACGGATTTCACCGGCAGCCGCCCGTCCCCACTCCATGCACAGCCAGCTGGCCGACCACCTCCGACGAAGAAGAAGGCCACCACCACCAAGCCTAGGGCCGGCGCCCCAGACATCCTCGTGTTGCAGATCAAGTCCATGAGCAGTGCACCGCTGACGGCAATTGAGATCGATAGCACACCGAATCAGACCGACTGAGTCAAGGCCAGATCCGTCGATGCTGGTGCCGTCCTCCTACGCCGCCGCCGCACCACAGCCATGCCGCCGCTGATCTGCGTCTCCCCCGCCGATCTGGCCGGAAGGGAGCACCGCCTTTCAATTAGATCGAGATCCGAGGAGAAAACCGCCGTCGCCGCCACGCCACAAGGGCTTTGCCTTGTGACGCCCCGAGCAACGGCGGCGGAGGGCAGAGGAGGTGGAGGCGGCTGTAGGAGGAGGACGGGGGCTCCCCGGTGCGGGGCGGCGCCGCCGCACGGGGGAGGCGGGGGGCGGTTGTAGGGGAGGTCGGGGCGACTGTAGGGTAGGGGGGGCGGAGGCTTCATATGGTCATCTTATTTTTTCCAGCAATAAATCATGTGTAGTTTTTGATGTGTTCACAGGCGTCACTGTGTCGTCTCCACAGCTGTCTGTCTTGAACGAAGGCACTAGGCCCATCATCTATGGTGCACTCACCGCTCCTCTAGCATCAGCTAACTCATATCTCATTATCGAAACTAGATCACAAAATCTTTTCTGGCGTGTTGATAGCCACTCTTGGGTGGCACGTTCTCCTCATCATGCACCAATAAAGCAAATCGTCGTCTTCCAAGGGCTGGTGTTTGGCATGGATTCTTATCGCAGACTATTTAAGGTGCAGTTGACGCCAGCCCAGATACGAATAACAGAACTGCAAGTTAGAGGGTCAAGCATGATCCGTAATCAAGATCTTTCCGACACATGGCTGGTGTCGTGTGGCAATATGCTTCTCTTGGCCTATCGGGGACATGGGGAAAGATTCAAAGTCTTCCGCCTTGACCTATCGACTGACCCTGCATTATGGTTGAAGATGGAGAAGTTAGAGAATTGGGTTATATTCATTAGCAGGGATAAGAGATGCCAAACGTTGTCTTGCATGAACCCAGAGAGATGGGGTGGGAGGAGCAACCACATATACTGCTATGCAAGCATGTCTAAACGTTGTATCACAATTGAATTGGGCAAGCGTCGGCAGGGAGATGGATCCAATTTCAATCCAAATGCGTTGGTTTTAAAAGACTGGCCCGGATGGGTGCAACCTATGTGGGTTGTCCCCAGCATGTTCTCACTGCATCGGTGATGGTGATTATCATTAAACGTTGCTGCTATATTACTATATCTAAATAAGATTCTGTTATTGCAAGGATGGTAGATCTCAATCTCAATGTAGAATCTCGTAACTTTATTAGGAACAAATTATGTTGGTCTTGAGAGATCTTTAATTTCAGCATGTTGATGGCTTTGAACTCATTTTGATTACCTCATGGTTTTGCATTCATTGCAATGTTGTTCATCCTGTGCTATTTTTGCATATGTTCATGTAGTAAATTGCTTCTGTGGTAAGGTGATGTTGCAGCAGACTTGATTTTATCGCTCATTTTGTTTTCCTTTGCACTTTGTGTTTGCTGATAATTTGGTTTTTCCTCTGATCCATGACTACCCCGGTAGAGTTCAAAATTAAGATTCGCTCTACTGAATCATGCCTTTTTCAGCCTACCTTCCCTATCCTTTCATGGCTTCTCTCATCTCACCAGTTCAAGAAGCATTAGGCCAATTAAGAAGAGAAACACGGCCCCCCACCTCTCAATCTCGCGACTGCGTCGCCCCTGCGGGCGACCGGCCGTGCCTGGGCCCTCCTCCTCCAGCTCTCCCCCTTCCCTCCCTCCTCACCGCCGTCGCCGGCGCCCGCTACTGGGCCTGACCCCGGCGACGCTGGCGACGGCAGCCCCTGGCCATTCCCCTCTCGGTTGCTCTCTCGTGCGGAGCGGAGCGACGCCGGGGAATGTTCCTAGGCGGCGGGGGTCCGGCGTGGCGGCGGGGTTCCCCGGTGCGACGCGGGAGATTGGCTGGGCGGCGGCGTCACCGTTGGCGGCGAGGTGGCGCAGCGGCATGGCCTGGCGGCGCCCGCTCGGCCCAGATCTGGGCCCTTTAATTAGGGCCCCATCTAGGCCTGGACGGGTCGGCGGCGTGGCTTCCGAGAGACGCAGGAACGGTGACGGGTTGTGGGGTGCTCGCGCCGCCCTACTGCAGCGTGGCCGGCGGGGTTTAGCGGGCCCGATTTGGGCCTGGCCGAGCCAGGGTGGCCTTGTTTACCCTGCTGCTATATCCGGTCGGCGGTTGCGATGGTGCCGGAGGCAGGGGTCGTCCGCACAACGACGGTGGAGGTGGTTCCCTCCCACGCGGCTACGGTAATGCTGCTCTCGTCGCCAAGCACCCTCCCTTCGTCCTCTTGGCCTCGTGGTGGTGATCTCAGTGAGCCAGCGTGGGTGGCGTCGCGACCGCGGTGGCGCATGGTGGTGGGCGGTGGGTTGGCTGGTTGGCTCCGGTCCGGTTGGGCGGCGGGGTTTGGAGTGCGGGAAAAATCCTTGCCGGTTCTTCCGGCTCCGATGCGGTGACGCCTGCGGGTGCCACAATTCCTTCCTGGAGGGTGTCGACGGTCTCCATCCCCCGCTCCCCCTCCGCGTACCGGGGGAAACCTAGGACACGTCCGGGCAGCAGCGTCATTGCATCCCTTGTTGGAGGTCCTGCTTGGTACGCGGAGGATCGGAGCCTTGGATCATGGTGGGCAGATTCCGGAGGGCGCAGTGGTTGTGGTTCATCCGCGCTTTGTCGAGCTGCCGGTGTTGGTATTATTTCTTTCTTTATTCTTCCTTTTAGTTTCTTGTGCTGCTCGTCACAGCGTTTGTTCTGTAATCGGTGTTGGTTGCTTTGTAACATAAAGCAGGGGAAAACCTTTTTCGGTAAGAGAAACACTGGGAGGCCGTACAACACCAAGTAGCACAGTAGATTATATAATCCAACGACATCATTATCCAAGGCGTGTTGACAGTTGTTTAGACCGATTTTGGTTTTTTTCTTTGCTTAATCATAGTTTTGCTTTTGTATGATTTTACTCTTTGTCAGCGTGTTTATTTGTGCATTTGTACTGGTGTTAAATGTGTTCATTCTACTTAGTTCATTCTACTTACAGAGAGGCCGGGTGTATGGTCAATAAGTTTTATCCAACTGATGCTTCACTTTGAGTCAATAAAATTCATCATTTATCAAGAAATACGATAAAGAAAGAGAGATACATGACACATAGCTATTACCATAAACACTTAGCCTCGAAGGTGTACTACTCCTGCAACTCTATGGGAGCACCAAGGGTTGAAGACGAAGATTCCCCTCGATAGAATTAAAATCGTAAAAAATCAGGGGCTTGTTTTAAAGTATATATAGGCCACACCGGAGATCAGAGGAGGGAGCCCTAGGGTGCGTTGACGCGTGCAAACGCCGTCAAGACCAATACACCTACATGGATTGTCTAGGGGGCCGGGGCTCACCTTGTTGGTTAGTTGGCCCATATGGCCTCTGTGACTTAAAACTTCTTCCATCAATTTTATTATTATTCTTGAAAGTTTAATACATATTTTCTCTAAAAACATAAACACTAAGACTAACATTGTGTACTTGATTAATATGTTAGTCCAAATAAACTACAAAAAGTATGAAAAATGATAGATACGTCGGACATATCATTTTTCATGGTCTCTAACACGACGTTTATGGCGAAGTCGGAGTTGCTTGCTCAGTAATTAGGAATGACGATAAAGCCTACATGGAGAGAAGTGATGACGATGAAGTACGCATGCTATCGATGAGGCCCTCTTTGAAGAGGTGTGTCTGGAGTATCTTGGGTGTGCCACTTAGCGGATTATATTGATTTTAACCCTGGTTTTCTGTTAATTGGCAAAACTCTTTTCTAGTTAGTAAATGGATGAGGCAAAACTTTAACCTCTGTTTCAGAATAAAATAATACTATACTACTGTTATTGTTTTTTCTTGTATCTGCTGCGATGAAGTCTATGTACGTGGATGCGATTACCAGCTGATTATAATGGATGCATAGGTTTTGTATCATTGCTCCAGTGCTATGCTTGTATGCATGACAAGAGAACTGTTGTGGTGGTACATAGCGTAGTCAGCTTAATTCTGTTGTGTGTAACTGTTTGTAATGCTTGGTGCTTAACTGGTTGTAGTCATAGATGCATATTGAGTTGGAACTTTGAAGCAGGGATGCACAGATAATATTTACATGAATGCATGCTTAATCTGGCGTGCTATCTACAAGGCGGCAACATATAACGTGGTCATCATCATCAATTATGCATGTATTATTTCAGCAAACAAAATCATCCATATATTATAACCAAATTGTTCCTACGCTGGTAAAAACTATTCTCGCTTTAGTGGTTAGAATCAATGATATTTTTATTTATGATCCATTTTCATTTTCATTTTCATCATCATCAACATATAACGCTTTGTATGGATGGTACAAAAAAAATCCATTTTCATTTTCATGTTCTGTTTTACCTTTTTTCCTTATCCTTTTTATGTTCACTTTCTTACTTACTTCTATGATTCTTTTCAAAATTGTAAATGTTTTTAAAATTCATGATCATTTCATAGAATTATGAATGTTTTTAAAAGCCATGGATATTTTTCAAGTTTATGAATATTTTTAATATATTTTAGAAATTCATGAAAATTTTAAAAAATTAAAAGCATAAAATATTTCTCTGTTGCCGTCACTTAGTAGGCACACAGCAAAGACGAAATCAACTGGCGGAGCCATCGGCGTCTCCGTCTCCACTGTTACCGCTCGATGTACTTTACCAGTTTTGGAATTACCGAACTGTTCAATATCAATAGTAAAAAAAAACCGTCTGCCTCAGTGTATTGCTTCCTGAATAGGAGTAATTCGCTGTGTATCTCCATTGAGTTCGCAAATCGATTACCTGCATTCATTTTGTATCTTTCATGCCACCCAGCTACACTGCTTCGATACATCAGCTTATGTACACATCCAGCATGTTGCTCTCGACCAACAATTTTGATCTTTCTTCTAACAAAAAACCAATAATTCTGATGCATAAAAAGAGACGGACCAAGCTTGAAGGTGTATTTTCCGCAGCAAAGGAGCAAGGGCCGGTTATAGCTCTGCTTCCGCTTTAGAACCCATTACACTCACTGAGCACAGCACTAATTAAGGTTGTAATGTGATTGTGATACTGAATATCAAGCACTTAACCAAAGAACTTCAAGTTCTATTTACGGCATGGAAATCCAACCTTCGGAACCCAAGCAAAACAGTTTCTTCTGCATTTCTTCTTTGTTGATTTTGTTCAAAACATCAAACTGCTCGGGCCATCATCACCACTAGTTCTTCTATTGGCCACTAAGCAAAACAGTTTGCCTGGATATGTCTGAAATAGATTATGGATGTGAGGCGATCGAGAGACAATGTAGCCGATCATCTCTGCAGCCAACAAAGATGCGCCCACCCACCATCAATGGCGACGAGAAGATGTCTCCAGGAAGATCCATGGCTGTAAACTCTTGCACAGAGTAACCATCTTTCTCCTGCTCAGCGTCAGTTCTAATCCCAAGGACACGGATCTTCCCAGAGCTTGTGCAGATACAAATAAATCTGTAGAAAGAACAGATATAACATTTTCTTGATATCTATTTCCTACAAGACTCTGTTATCAATATGCCGAGTACCTCTCTGATGATCCAGATGGCGTTGATGCTAACACTTCATCCACAAAAGCAGATGCAGTAATTGGGTCGCCGGCGTCATATGACCAAAGAAGATCACCAGATGCCTGTGGTGGAATCATTAATGTCTAAGTTGCAGACAGCAATCACAACTAACAAAACATGAAGCTCACTATTTTGAATAATTTTATCTACTACTCTTATATATTTGCATAAAAGCTGACAATTTTAGTTACCAAACAGTCATTTTGCTCAATTTTAAATGGCTAGATACCACTTATTGTGAAGATAAGACATGATCTCCTAGTAAACCTAAAATGCAATAAACAAAGTTCAATTGTTTAAGACAAAAAGGACCTCTGGAAATTAACATCAGAAAACGAGTAAGCACAGCAGTGAGAGAGGTTCTTTGATCATTAGGTATAATTCTGGAAATGACGTGTAAGAACTAGTAATTGAGTATATGAACACCAAATATAACTTGACACTGGTATAGAACATGAAGGGGCTATATGAAATGATACTCACACTACTCTCTAACTGATGCCCGTACAAAAAGTTGTGTTGTCTCAAAAGAGAAATTTCAAAGTTCAGTAAGTAAGACTTACAGTATCAAAAGAGTATAAACTTCCATCACGGGAAGGTATCAGCGCCTGCCATTGATAAGTATGCAAAAGTTTAGTTTAGTCTACTTCAAACTGGGGCCACATCAAGTTGTGAACTGTAGTCAAAAGCCCAAGCAGTTAGTTCGTGAGGATACAACTTTTTCCAGAATTTTCAAAGTTACATAAGAAAGACGAAAAGCTTTGATAAACAAAGACCATACCTGAGAAGGAAGGGCAGATGACACACACGCACCAGCAAAAATAGGACCACCAACAGTTGCCTGGGTTTTAAAGAAATTAGTTATGGCTCTATGATAAACAATGGAATAATACAAAATAACAACAAGATCAAACAAAATGTAATCTTGATACGACAAGCCTTTAAACAAGGGCGTCTAAACATAAATTGACATCCATAAATTACAGTTGTTCTCTGAGTACTCCGATCAGTGTTAGTTCTATAGGCTAAATAGTAGCTTTGGTCTACTCCGGTGTGTCTACCACACAACTCAAAGAATAACTGTTCCTTATTATATCACTCTGTTGCAGAACAATTATTTTGTAACAATGGCTTCACAAACACAACAGCGAGAAGAGATATTCCACCTTCCAGACAACAGTACCATGCGAGTTCAATGCAATCACCAGACCGTTCACCAAGCAACAAATAACTGCAAAACGAAAGTTAGTAATCAGCATAAATTGGCATCCTTAAGTGAAAAATACTGAATGTACATAGCAAATTCCCAGTACATTCGTGAGCGAACCCACACATTGGCTAGTGAAAAGGTGAATTTTTCAAAAAAAAATATGGAAAAAGTAGGCACAAACTGGATAGTGAAAAGGTAAATTTTTCAAAAATAAAATCTGATGGTGGACCAACTCCTAAATCGACAGGCTCTTGCTACCGTTTATGCTGCATCCTCGTAACTCTTTTTGTATCAAGAAAATTTAATCGTAACATATGCATGGACATATTCCAGGACGTCTGTGCTCATGGCTAGCTTAGGAATTACCATTTCCACTCTGATGATCGAAGGCAAGAGAACTGAACATTGGTGCCCCAGCTTCATATTGCCAAACTATCCTGAATGAT
The DNA here is from genome assembly GCF_904849725.1 of Hordeum vulgare subsp. vulgare. NCBI lineage: Eukaryota > Viridiplantae > Streptophyta > Magnoliopsida > Poales > Poaceae > Hordeum > Hordeum vulgare. Next base: position 48,615 of record NW_025422586.1, on the reverse strand, counting down.
GGAACCTGCTACAACCAAAAGAATCCAGTGAGGACTCTAGACACTCACGCGTCGCTATTTATTTAACTTTATATTACCAGCTTTGCTGCCGACAATTCCATGGAAACATAAGGCATAATGATAAAAGGAAAAGAAAAACATGCACTTTTCCCCCCTTTAAAGTTATCACAGAGAATATATCGTAAGTCACCTCAAGGGATATTGCAGTCACAAGGCCACTGGTACATCCAGCATAGATCATGTTTTGTGCCTGCAAGGAGCAATCCAGATGACACAAGATTAATAGAGTCATGCACAGATTTAAGACAGATGCATGATGTGAATCAGTATAAATACCATGTCCACAGCAGGAGAACCATATATGCTTCCACCACAAGATACTTTGTAAGCGCAGGAACGATCTTTGTAATTTAGTGCATACAAATGATGGTCATAAGAGCCACACCTGAGAACCATACACAGCATATTATTAACAAAAAAACAGCAGCACAGACATCTATTGTTGTGCAAACTTATGTCTCTGTATGATTGAAGAATAAGTAGACAGATCATTGGTTCACTCATTCTAGTTGAAAACACCAACATTTTGTTATCGTAATAACGAATGTGCTTTCATCTAAACAGAGAGAAAAGATATATACAGAAAGAACTGTGACAAGTGGTAGTAGTGCACTATGATGAAGGAACAAAAGAAAGATTATGGAATGGTACCATATTAAATTCTTTGTCCTGTCAACAACTGGTTGCATTTTTACCTGAAAGAAGATTCTTAATTTGGGATATGAAATATCGAAAACATTAGATGCTTCTTAATATGTTCCATCATGTACGCTAAAACAAAATAATCATCGTGTAACTTAGTAACTGCATTATCAACTTCCATATGCTAGAAATGTTCCTATCATGGGCCTTTGAATAACTTAACAGTGACATTTGGCCACTTTACTATTTCACTTGACGCGATTAAAGAACTTTAGCCTACTGAACATGATCATATAGTCAGGAAGATTTTCTGAAATCAAACTTGCCAAAGAAGCTCACATCTACTCCCTCCGTCCCAAAATAAGTGTCTCAACTCTAGTACAACTTTGTACTGAACTTAGTACAAAGTTGAAAAACACTTATTTTGGGACGGAGGGAGTATTATAGTTTTATTGACGTCTATCAGGCAAAATAATCAGCCCCTTGTCGTTCTTGGTGTCCGTCGGAGGTGGGATGAAAATACAGCTGCCATATTTCAAAGCTAGGCTTAAAAGATATTTCAAATGATTTTTTTGCAATTGTACCTCTCCATCTGTTTGAACTGTCCACGACAGTTTACCAGTCAACATATCATGAAAGTAAATATTCCCTTTATAACATCCAACCACAACCTGTCCAAGAGATAAACGATGAGCTAGATCACAAAATCATTGGCAAGTTGGTATGTCAACTATTGGTTGGTAGTTCAACAGTCATGTCACCTCTGAAAAATCACCAGTTATAGCAGCAGAACACTCCACACGTCCTTCCAATTTGACACTCCACCTCACTGAACCACTGCATAATAAATTGGAAGCAAATTATAAAAATATTCAGTATGCATATGTCAAATTGGAACTGCTATCTCGTTGAATGAAATTCAAATTAACCGAATAAATAAGAACAGCATGAGAGCATACATGACGCACTGGAGCAAGGATTTAGCATTCAAAGTAATAAGAAAAATAAAAGAAACAATGACTAAGAACTAGAAAGCACAACTCACTTGCAACCATCAATGCAGAGAAATAAATGTGAATGGGACCCAATAAATATGTTCATCATCCCATTGTTCAGGACAAGCAAAGGTGAGGCATCAACACATGAATCCAAAGGAATGTTCCAAAGTTCCTGAAGATAACCTCTTTTGTTGCATGAAACATATGAGCAACAATCTTCAAGTAGCAACTTCCCTTCATAGTCATGCATAAATCTGTTGCTACGCCCAATAGACCACTTTTTTTGTAAACAAAAGTTCAGGATCCACTGGCTCCCCATGACACTGTTTCTGTCCTTCAAGCATGTATCCAAGTTGAGGTCACTTGCCTGGTATCTATCATTAGGAGAGAATGGATATTTGCTAAGCTGGCCATCTGTTCCATTTCCATAACTCCCTGCAATGTGATAATGTGCACGCTTTCCATTTATCTGTGCTTTGCCTTCATGAAAACTGTCATTCGTATTTGCAGCAATTGAGTCAAACAGTCTCTGTATGCTTGCAGATCCATTCAATCCCTTCTTAGGGTGAGGCTCATCAGTAGGAGAAACTGAATTATTATGCTCCATAACTAAAGCATGCAAAAGCTTAGAAGGGGTTGGATAGATATAAAGCAGTCTCATGTCAATGTCCAACTTGTGGGCTGCATGAGCGGCAGAAATTGAGTTACCACCCAAAGTGAAAAAATCATCAAACTCAGAAACTTCATCAACAAGCAGGGCGTCACAAAATGCCTATTGTAAATGGAGACGGCGTCAGTACAACATGAATATGAATGGGCAATATCCAAAGAAATAAAAAAACTGAAAGAAGGAAAATAAGTAAAAAAATTCTGGTAAAAAAGTAAAAACAAGGGACAACACTTAGAATTAAGAACATACCTTTTTAATAACTTCTAAATGTGGATTAACTGGACCACTTCCAGAGTCAATTTGCTCCATTTCACATGGTTCCAATGCACACTCCAAACTTGATAACTTGAAATAGTCAACCTTTCCTGACGAAGTCAAAGGTAAGGACTTCATTGGAAGAAAGAAGCTTGGAATCATAGCTGGTGGAACCTTCTTAATGAGCCAACTTCGAATTGATGCCATGATATCTTGAGAAGAATTTACTTCTCTATACTGCGGGCGGCCTTCCACAATTTCATCATTATTCCTAAACACCAGGTATGCCTTGTAATTTGGAGACCCTTTACTTTGGAAAGTAACTGCAGCATCACTGACATCAGGATGTTCCTTTAATGTGGATTCTATCTCCTCTAGTGAAAAACGCTGCCCATAAATTTTGACCGTACGGTCCTTTCTCCCAAGGAAAACAAGTTCACCAGCCTTCAGCCGTCGAGCATAATCACCCGTTTTGTAGTATGTTGAACCTTCACTGCCTTCAGTGTGATTACTCCTAAGAAACTCAGCTAAATAACCATTGAATAAACATGCTCCACTGACACAAATTTCACCTTCATCTGCCATCCCAGCATGCGTCATAAGAAAAACTTCACAATTTGCTATAGGAAATCCAATCGGTACACTGGTTATTTCTTCATGCTCTAAAATTGCAGGCAGATCTTTGCAATCAAAGAATGTGCAATCACCAGAAACCTGAAACACAAGTACAAATTAGAATATAAAGACAAAACAAACACCACAACTTTAATTTCAACCAATCTCTGTGTAGTAAACTGAATCAAAGATAGCGCAAAAGAAACAACAGTAATTTCAAGCGCCCATAGATGGATATTAGGGTCAGAAGTATGCTATTTCTGATCTTCTATTTAACATGTCGCTCAGATTGTGACACTATCTATCTTTTCTGGGTCGTAATTCCAGAATAATTTATTTATTTAACATCTCAAGGTTCAAAAAGCACACAAATTCAGTTTTAAAGTTCATCTCCGGGCATAAGAGGTGGTAGGGAATTCGAGCACTCAATCATTATGGCATACCAACTCATTACGATGGTTCCCCTCAATTACATTAAATAGATAAGGCTAAAACTGTGGTTACTAAATGATTTAACCATAGCAGGAGCAAAGCACTCCCTGTCACAAGCCTAATTTTTGGGGAGGAAATGCACTTCCATAGCAGGAGCAAAGCACTCCCTGTCACAACTCACAGGCCTAATTTTGTCAAGCTTATATGCGTAAAGATGGCACAGATAACGTTCTCAATTATGTGAATGCGATGAAAATATTTGAACATCCTTTTTGTTAATAGTCAAGTTGGGAAAATTCAGCCGGCTAGCCAAAGTACTGTTGATTAGCACTGGCAATGTCTAGCAAAACAAAATGGGTAAGAGTAAGAATGTATTAGAGAGAGAAAATAGACTTGATCTCCTCTGAGAAAAAAAAAACAGAAAATACTTGGTGGGTAACTTTCTCACCTCTGTTGTTCCGTACAAATTTATGATAGTAGTCTCTGGCATAATTTCACGGACCCTCTTCCAAAGCACCAAGGACAGAATCTCCCCACTAAATACCAGGATCTTAAGAGAGTTATATCCACATGAAATATTTTTCTCCAGGGTAGGTAGTATTATCTCCATCAGCGACGGAACTATAGTCATCCTTGATATACGATATGCCTGTGACAATATGAGCCAAATGCAAGAGCAATGAATGTCATACCAAAAAGAACAAGGGAGTATTAGGTAATGATGGACCAAAAATATCAGGAATAACATTCTAGGAGCTATTGTTTTATCAAGCATCTATTCAAGTTAAACAAGAAACAGGCTCAGACTATCCCTTGATCACAACGGCAGCAAACTATAAATACTGTTTGCTACCATAATATCTCTGCCAATGATAATGAGAAACGAAATCTTATGCTAACATACATTAGGAGCAACCCACATTCGAGCATACATGAACAGATGACTTGAGTTAGGAAGTCAGAAAGCATATCAACAAAACGCGCATCCTCATTTTTATCCTACTTTCTCAGTGTGAAATGGTAATTCCACAATATCAAACTGAATACTGGAAACGGTAATTCCAAGTGATAAGCTCTGGAGATTTTGATCAGATACTTTTTAGAAGGAAAAAACAAACTGGATAAGGAAACCAAACACATAGAAGTATTTCCACTAGAACAATGGCTAACGCATATGTGAAGGCCAGGTAACCTTAATCAAGGTGGCCAATGATGTTGGATTAGCTCTCCAATCAATGGGGGGAATGACCAGTGTTGTGCTAGTCAACACAGCAGAAAGAAACTCCTGAAGATGGTCAACAAAGCTGACAGATGTCTTAAACAACAACACATCGTCCGAACACAAAGGATTCCTTCTTTGCATCCACAAAAAGCGATTCAGGAGACCTAGGACATGATAGTAAAAGAAGCATGTCTCAATAAGTTTGTTGCTCAACCAAACCTAAGAAATTTAATGGGAACCACCTAATGGGCAAGACATCATAAACTAGCAAAACCACCTTATAAGTGGAATAACTGAAATATAGTTACCTAGAAGTCTAGAACAAGAGCTAACATCAAGAAACATGTCGACCAATTCCTTTGCCATTTTAGAGGCAGAGCAACAAAATACCATGATGACATAAGTAATTTCACAACCATATGAACATTTTACCTTTCTCCGTTCCACAAACCCCTTTGGGTCTTCCGGTAGAACCGGACGTGAACATCACGTAGCAGAACTCCCGTGGCCTCCGACGCTCCCACGGCCAGGCAAGCCCATCTCCACCAATCCCAACCTCTCCATCATATAACCCTTGCCGGATTTCTCCGCTGAATCGCAGAACAGGGCAAGGGCAGCCCTTAAGAACATCGTCTTCATTCGAGACCCCTGCCGACACGACTAGCGCCGCATTAGAGGCAGAGACAGCTGACCGGACCCTGTCCTCCGGCCACGAGGGGTCCAGCGGCAGGAACGCCTCCCCGCACCTGAGCACGGCGAGGACGGCGGCTACGTACTCCGCCGACGGCGAGGCGTACAACCCCACCACCCTAGGCGTCGCGCCGGCGCCTCTCCCGTGTCGATCCGAGCAGCCTAGGGTTACAAATTCAGAGTCAGATGGGGGCGAAATTACAGCGGACAACAAATGTCAACAAGGGCGGACTTGGGGATCCGTCGTCACCGCGGTGGTCGGTGGAAGGGCGAGGAAGCGCGGCGGAGATGCGGCGGGAGAGCGAGGAGACGGCGGATAGGAGGTCGCCGCAGGCGAAGCGGCGCTCGCCGTTGGCCACTGCGTGGACTACGGCGAGTCGGGCGGGGTCCCGGCGCGCGGCGCGGTCGAAGGCGTGCGAGATGCAGCACGGCTCCTCCGCCGCCATTCCGCCGCCGCCGCCGCCAGCGGAGAAGGAAATTATATGCGGAAGCGGATCCTGCAAAATCCGCCTTCGAGCTCAGTTTGCGTACCCCTAGCGCAAGGAGACGCGCAAATCTTCAGTTTTTCTTTATAAGTTTGTTACAAGGTTCGAGTCTGAAAGTACATTTGCACTCCATGTACATGGAGTATATGCTAAGGGCATATCTTAGATATTTTCTCTGTTCCAAAATAATTCATTTTTACGAGGTCAAATCGACAGATAAAAATATCATCTAAGACTATTGTACATATATAGATGATGACCTCGACCCTTGTTTCATCCGAAGTAGATCTTCAGCGGTTCCTTATTGATAAGCCTACCGACAGACTTGAGAACATTATATACCTGGTCAAGCAGTTTTATGTCACCGTAGTCAGTTTTGTTGTACACTATCTTAAATCAGTTGTAGGACTCACACTTTTGGAACCAACTCGACGCATGGTCCATACATAAATGGTCCTTCTTTTTCCGGTGTCTCTTATTCCCTGATACAACTTTTACATTATATTTATGTTCGTCTACCATCTCTCAAAGACTAGCTCCTCTTTCACATTTCACTTTCGTAAAACGGAGTGTGATGAAAGAGTGTTACAACAAGTATAATTAGATGGCGGTGCTTGAGTCACGATGGGGCGGTATATATATACACACACACACAACAAACGTCATGATGTTCGTGGTTGGAAGTGGTTGGTATGGTATAATTGTGTATTTATATTATGTAAAGGTTTAAATAATATGTTTTTGTCATTGTCCTTATTTTTCAAGTTAGCATGATATTTTTCAGCAACCATGAAATAAAGCCTAAGTAAACATAGTAGTATAGGCATCGTGGTTGCTATGCGACTTTTTCAAGGTGATTGTCTAGTTTAGACTGATATTTTACTTTGAGAGCTTATGTATGGAGTTTGCCATTGTGTTGTTCGTATAGTTTGCATTAATGTTTGGAGATTTCATCTTCTCTTCTACTACTTCTTCCGTCACGGTTTAGAAGGCACGCTTGAAAATCTCTGGAACCAAGGTAGTCATCGATTGGTTGTGAGATATAGCAGGTGTAAATGCTAATGCGCCTAATCAACTGAAAAAAATACTAGTACTAATGCTTGAGCAGCAAATTGGAAGGACGCATGCATGACTAGTACTAGTACTAATTAATAAAAGTAATCGCTTTCGCGCCTTAAACCTTGTCTATTTTCGAAACGCACGCAAGTTTAACTGTGCCTTCTAAACGTGACGGAGGGAGTATATAAGACAACACGTTCACACGATATTATTAACACTAAGTACAATCTTTTGACATTCTATTTGATGCTTTGCTTTTCATCAACAATAACCATGTGGAGGCGATGATTAAGTTAATTTCTGTGTTGCTTAATGATTGTATCATTTATGGTATCTCTAGAGTTGATTGTAGCGTTAGCATGCATTTTTTACATTAAAACTACATGTGTATTTCCATCATTGCATTGCATACAACCTAAGAAAAGTGCGGGATTTTATTCACTAGACCGACACTACACAAATAAGGTGCACATGGGATGGTTACTCTTCTGCAGCTATAGCCTTATTTATTTATTTATACAGAAGTATTATATCGACCTACTTCCATGTAATTTATACATGAAACCAAATGCATCGAAATATTTACATTTATATTACTTATTATATCTAGAAATTGATGTATGATAGTTCACATGTGCCCTCTGACACTTGAAGCGTGTGATGTATGTTGCAAATATTCTCAGTGATTGCTCTCTATATATAATTCTTTGGAATGAAAGAAATATTATGATTTTCATTGTGATCATCGTTTATTCAACTAACGAAACGTGTATGTATTTTTTACCAGCATCTCAAGGGCTTAATAAGTTGTTTTTGCATGAGCTACCACGCGAGTGCATGATACACGACACACATGATACCTCATGATGTTTCCCATTTCACCTTGCATCATTCACACCACAACATCGCGTGCAGATGTGCGACCTTATAGCAGGGTCCCCAACACATCGCAATGTGCGGTGGGGTAGTGCATGTTACTGATGCGTAAACCTTGATATATTTTAGTTTTAGTTATTATTTTTTCCATTAGGTTTTAGTTATTGTTTAATGATAATATGAAAAAAAAATTATAGCTCATATGCATATTTATGTTTGTGGTTCATGTTATTTTTCTTGGGTATTACCATTTCCTGATTATAGTTGCGCCCGTGCGACTGCACGGGCTGACGACTAGTTATTATTATTATTACTAGCAAAAGGACCCATGCGTTGTAACGGGAGAAAGAAATACCACACGCTCTTAATTTGTAAAAAATGTTCTATAATCTGAGAATTTATAGTTACGACACAAACAAAGATGGTCTTATCCTACAAAAATGCAGTTCAAAATTTCACAGGTCTTCTATTTTAACACGGCTTGCATGTAGATTTAATACGTACAAAGAATCAGTCAAGTGACCTTCAGTTTCATCTCCAATCCTGATTTTGTTGACGTGTTCATCCCCAACCCGTATGAGTACTGGTATGAAAGAAAGACGAATAATGACTTATTTATTAAGATTGTACCCTAGATAGTATTTTTATTGAACGTTTAACAAATAAAATAATATCATATTTAAATTCTACATATTTTTCTAATCAAATTACATATATAATATGTTAAATTTGGAGTTACGGTTTAAAAGATATGAGTATATTAAAAAACATTTAATATATACTACGAGTTTAATATCATAAGCAGCAAGGGCTTTTTTATAAAATTACCTTGATTGGTTTTCCGACGGAAGCAATAGCCTCTTTATTATTAGGTAAAGATTATTATTATTATTATTATTATTATTATTATTACTAATTTGAGGCACCAATAAAGCCTCCACGTTAATCCTCGAAAAGTACTTTTACTGTCCATCAGATCTACATATTAGTTATTAACAACTGTGGGATGAGTTAATAAAGAGTCCATGCATGTTGTCCCACGTCCACACCTTTTAAAGGTTCATTCCGTTGGCTGAGGCCCATAAGAAAAAACAATATAGTCCAATGAAAAATAAAAATCCTTTTCTAGGATAAAAGGCAAGGGAATTATGACAATTTCTCAAGCTCAAGAGGAGGATAGTAAGATACGTGCATCAATATACAGTAACCAAACTGCAGAAAGGCATGTGAACATCCCGCAGTCCAGGTTGCAAAAATAATATCAGATAGTAGACAGATAACGATTCAGCAAATCATGGTTGCAAAAGACCATTCAGCAAGCAGAGTTGCCAAGAACTACTCCATCCATTCCCTTATACAAGGCCAATTCATATTTTTATGTCTAACTTTGACAATTAACTTTACTAACAAAAAATAAGTTATATGTCATAAAAGGTATTTCACTGGATGCACATTTCAAAGAACTTCCAGATGATATATTTTTATGACATATAATTCATATGTTTTTTGATCAAAAATATAAGTCAAAGCTTAACACAAAAAATGAAGTGGCCTTGTACCTTTAAAATGCAGAGAAGAGTCAAGGTTCAAAGAGAAAATAACCTACGGGTTTATATTTATAAATAGATGAAAGGTCTAAAGTTTTAAGTCTAGGGGAGGTGGGACTAAACATCTACGAAAAGAGGAGAAAGAGAGCAAAAAGGGAAACGCATTCTCTCGGCCTTTCAATGCTGCGCGGCTGCGTATAGCCTATGGGCTTGTACCCCTCTTTTTCCCCCTTTTTCTATTTTTGTTTTGCTGAACTGTTGTTTTCTGGACGTGTAAGGGCCTCAGTCTAAGGCTGGGCGAGCTTCTCTTTTCTAAAAAGGGAAACGCATGGGCTTAGGCCCTGTTTGATTCCAAATAAGTCACCAACTTATAAGTTAAAAAGTGTAAAAAGTGACTTATTTTGCCAAACAGATCCAACTTATAAGTCACCCCAACTTATAAGTCATAAGTTGCTCCTCCCCAACTTAAAACTTATAAATCATCCACTTTTGCATGAAAAGGTGACTTATAAGTCAGATGACAACCAAACAGGCGTGACTTATAAGTCACTGGTTTTAAGTCACCTGACTTATTGAAACCAAACAGGGCCTTAATTACCTCGGCTGTCCACGCGCGTAAGAATAGTGCACAGGCACACTTTTTCAGATGAATAGTGCTCAGTCGTGAACAGTTTTTTTTAAGCAATGAAGAACAAAAAAAACGAAATCATAATACGTTTCATATAGGCATATTATATATCAAAATTGTCAGAATAAAACTTGCTAAAACATGAACATATGTTAAGCACCAAGGAGAATACTTTGAAAAAATATTTGTTTTTGCAATAACTAGAACATTCAATTTAAAATAATTTGCAAATTGTTTCTATTTTCAAATTTTAATCAAAATATTTTCTCTGATTTAAGTGTGTCATTTTCCTCCTCTCATTTTGTTTCTTTACCAGAGAGTTTGAAAGGATTCAAGCTCAAAATTGAATAGGGATTAAAAATGATTTTATTTTTTGAAAAGTCCTTTTATTCCCTCTCATTAACTTTTCAAAATGTTCCAAAATTCCACTCAATTTCACACAATGAATCACACAACATCGAAGAAAACTATCCTAATTATTTGTTTAATATAACATTCCAAAATTTAGAATTTTGGAATGTTACACAAGGCTTCCTGATACCTAGAAAATTCAAGGCGTATTTAAATGAGATAGGTTGGGTGGAAAGAGGCGATATGGGACTATGAAGAAACATTCAACAAATAACACAAGCTAGCTTAGTTGGTAATGACATTATGTATTGGACGAGAGGTCTTGAGATCGATTTCGCTTGCATGGCCGTACTTAAACGAACAGCTGTTGAGATCGATTTCGCTTGCATGGCCGTACTTAAACGAACAGCTGTTCAAAAACTAACGTATGAATTGGACGGACGAAGCGGACCAAAATTTCCGGGGTAAAAAATACTCCGTCCTTTATTATTATGTAGAGATATCCATACACGTACAAAAGACATGTTTCTACACTAAAAAGTATCCTTACATGTACAAAAATAGAGTCCTCGGTGCAAGTTAATTCAAAAAGTAAATATACTGCCATCACGTACAAAACAAGAAAAAAAGGAGGTTGGCCCCGCGTCAAACCACTATAAAACAGAAAACACCCACATTCCAATAAAAATAAAACGCATATCTGGATATTTGTTTTGAATCACCCTATAATGTGTGCAGTCTCATGTCGCTTTTGTAGAAAAAGAATAATCACATGATTATCTCTTAGGTAGAACTTTGCATCTCCTTCTATCTCGTGATCCAGGCATCCTATCAAAATGGGAGTTCTATCGCCAAACAGTTTTCCCGATCGGTGATTTTCCTTGAGAAGTTGGATGCGAGATTGGGGAGCTGGATTTGAAGATCTTTTTGGCGATGGGTAGTTGCCAAACAGACCTTATATGTCCACAAATCCTACTATATGCAGAAATCCAATTTGCCTTCTGGGAGTATTTGCTCCTGCGCATGATAAATATATTTTGAAATGTCAAAATAATTCATACAGTTTTTATGTATTTATAGTCACATCCAAATGCTACGTGCAAATTTTTGGGCAAACAGGTTAAACATTTTGGCTTTTGCAAAAATAAAATAATTTGAACATCAAATGTTACCCTATAATGTCACCTCAAATTTGTTTTTTCACTGACGAAACAATACTGCTCCGTTTCACATGAAAGTTGGCAAGCCTGCTCGCTACACTAACACGGACATTCACAAAAATGTACACAATTTTTTAGCAGCATTTAACCACTTTTTTTGGTAATGTTTATCCGGGAGCAAATGCTCCATGGAGCCAACATATACTATATGCCCATTCAGTTAACCTAAAAAATTCCAATAAATTTCATTAGTGAATTTCCATCTAACAACAGTTCAGCACGCTGCTCATGAGCAGTTCATACACTATAGGAAGTAGAGGAGAATCAGTGGGTAATAGGTATGTCCTCAAGTGGCGACATACAATCAATCTACTTGTGTTTGTAAGTTATAATTTTCTATTGAATTAACAAGAGTCCGTAGGTACTAACATTTTAGATAAATAATTCTATGCAATTTGTATGTACTATTTTGATTCATTACAGAGGAACTAGGTTTTGAAGAATTCAAACGGTTAACGAACAAAATTTCAGTGCACACCAAAGAAGTTATTTAACCCAAGAAATAATTTTTTTCCCGTATTAAAATTACTATTTCAATGTCTTAATTATATTTTTAAAACTAATTTTCTATGTTTAACTATATCTGAAATTCTAAAAGATTAACGTAGAATGGATGTCATTTGGATATTTTTAGATTTATGTATGTTTGGAATTATAGGCACTACACGTGTTGATGACTAGTAAATAACTAATGTCAATGATACTTTTGGACCCTTTTGATCATGGCAGTTTGAACGCCCACTTGTTGATCAAGTGGAGTACTCCTACGAGTCATGCGTCGTGCGGTTAGTGGCCGATGTCGCAGTGTGTGCTGCATTCCCAAGAGATACAAAAGTGGTTGTACTCTGAGTTTGTATGTGGGGTGAATCAGTTTGACCTGAGAAAAAAGATTGTACGTGCAGCCGGGCATTCGTCGCCGAAAACTCCCTGTGTTCAATGTTCAACTCGTTCTTCTTCCTCTACCTCCAGTCCGATGAGTTAGAGAGAGCTGCCCCAACACAATGATCAACCTTTTCCCCTGGAACCGACCGGTGAAGAAGCTGCAACCAGCATCCATTTCTGTTGGAACCGCCGAGCAAAGAACAACATCCGAAAATGATTCAACTCCCGGCAAAGAAGCTGCAACCAATAGCCATTTTTGCTAGAACGGCCACTCGAAGAAGCTACAACTACATCCACATTTGCTGGAACCACCCGTGAAGAAGCTGCGAGCAACATTGAAAATTGACTCAACAGTCGCTATAGAAGTTGCAACCAATAGCCACTTTTGATGGAACCGCCCCGGAAAGAAGCTGCAACCAAAACCCGAATTTGATGGAACCACCTGTGAAGAAGTTGCATGGCGACGATAAGCTGCAACCATCATAGGAAAGATGCTACCCACTAACAGCGCGAGCGGCAAGCAGCGACGGCGAACCGTGGCCGTGTCAAACTGTGATGGCCACCACCGCGTGTTTGAATGATGGTCGTGGCCATCTGTAACTATGACCGTGAGGGTAGAAGCTGCAACCGTGATCTAGAAGAGCTGGAACCAACCACGGCGATTGCACCATGGCGCGGTGATGAGCTGGATTTGCGGCAACGTGTGTGGGCACCGAGCTGGTTGTGCGGCGAGGGGTAGGGGCGCGAGCTCACTATGCGGGAAGGGGCGGGATGCACGAGCCCTCTGTGCGGAGCTCCGGCATGGGGCACATATTTTTTACATGGGGGAGAGAGGTTGGGGACGAAGGGGGGGTACAGTTTGAATGGTTACGAGCATCTCCCTCCGACGCTAAGCAGGCGACCTGAGCCAATTTGGGTCGGCGCACCCGCGCCCAACACACGCTAAGTTATAATTTTCTATTGAATTAACAAGAGTCCGTAGGTACTAACATTTTAGATAAATAATTATATGCAATTTGTATGTACTATTTTGATTCATTACAGAGGAACTAGGTTTTGAAGAATTCAAACGGTTAACGAATAAAATTTCAATGCACACCAAAGAAGTTATTTAACCCAAGAAATAAAAAATTTCCCGTATTAAAATTACTATTTCAATGTCTTAATTATATTTTTAAAACTAATTTTCTATGTTTAACTATATCTAAAATTCTAAAATATTAACGTAGAATGGATGTCATTTGGATATTTTTAGATTTATGTATGTTTGGAATTATAGGCACTACACGTGTTGATGACTAGTAAATAACTAATGCCAATGATACGAGGATATACCTTTTTAAACATCTCACATACTCTAGAATTTTCTATTTTCCTACATCTATGATATTTCTTACCTCATATGCTTTATGGTTATTTGACAAGATATTTGAGTATACTTAATGCACATGAATGCCTATATATAGACAAAGCGATGAATCTAAGTGACATAAGCTATTCTATGGAGGATTGTGATCACAATTTTTCATTATTTTTGTCAGATCCATCAATGAGAATTCAACGTAAAATGGAAACTCATGAGAAGAAATATCTTCAAAATATTAATTTAAATTTGGTTAAAGAATATGAGTTCAAGTTACATAACTACATTTCTAATTATATATGTTAAATTTATAAACCAAAGAATGACGGACCCTTATATTTAGTCGCACAACTATGTGATTGACTTTGATAAGAGTAATATAGACATATATATGGGTAATAGTATATTGACAGAATAAGTTATAAAGAAGTAAAAAATGTATTTAATTTTAATAAGAATAATAATAAAATACATTTATTACGACCGTATGTTGACAGAATAAGTTATAAATAAATATAAAATGTGTCAAATTTTATTAAGTGTAACAAATATTATTTATATTTAAAATGACATGTTGATAAAATAAGTTATAAAAGATTACAATCCGTAATTCAAATTTCTAAATATAAAAGAAACATTTATGAATAAATATAGTGTATTGTTATTTAATTTATATCTGATCACCGCCTCTTCTATTTACATATCTCGTTATTCATTCCCCTTTTTCTACTACTCTTGTCTTATGTTGAAATATACATTTGTTTCTTGTGCTCATCATGCCACCGTTGAGAATAGAAGAGCTGATATAAGGAGTTAAAATGCAAAATAAATAAATATGATGAAAAGTACTAAGAATACATATAGTTTGTTTACTTTATTGTTTTATAGTTGTAAATATTTATTAAAATATAAATAGTATAATAAAACGAAAATTCACATCCATCTTGGCATGTTCAGGTAGGCCCTTTTTCTATGTATGGTTGCATGTCGAAACAATCATTTTCTATGTATGGTTGTAAATTGGCTATGCTAGACCTATCAAGTACAAGTTGTTAGGACAAGTTCCAAGTTCTGAAGAGGATTCAAATCCACATATGCATAACGTTAATGTGGTTAATTTTAATACCAACAACCACTAGTAGAAAACAGGGTTTTGGTCCAGCCGATGAAAGGGCTTTAATCCCGGTTCTGTTACGAACCGGGACCAATGGAAGAATCAGTCCCGGTTCGTGAGGACAGGGCGCCCGACATCCATCAGTCCCAGTTCAGATGGGACCTCTAGTCCCGGTTTGAGCCACACACCGGGACTAAAGGGGTGGTGGAACCTGTTCGCCTGGCGCAAGCCCTTTTAGTCCCAGCTCGTGGCTCAAACCGGGACTAAAGATTCAAACCGTTCGATTCACGCGCCTGGGAAGTTGTTCGTCGCGAGACCAAACCGTTCGAGGAATGACTTCAAGAGGAGAAACACAAGTTCATGAGCCTCGATCTTGAGTACACGACCGACGGTCGCGATGTTGCCATTGTCCAACTTTGCTTCAAGCAACGTGACATGGTCTTTTAGTGGGCAAGGTACGCAATTTGTCATAGTTTTAATTGGGGCTTTTATTTGATTCATAGGATAGGAAAGTGGCGGAATAGGAGGATTGGGAATGTCTAGAACATGTCATAGTTTTCTTGATTCATAGGAAAAAACGCATAGGAAAATCGGTTCTTTTTCTTTGATTTTCGTGGATGTGTCGGCCTTGTTGCGTAAGGGAAATGACCCAGAGTAGGGTATAATCATCGAGAATGACTAAATAATATTGAAATCCAGAAAAGCTTATAACGGGCGACATCCACAAGTCGCAATGTATTAAATCAAACAGGTTATAAGTTTTACGAAACAAGGAAGGAAAGGGCAGCCGAGGTTGTGGGACAAGTTGGCAGGCACTGCATGGTACATGAGGTGCATTATTAAATGAGCGAGGAAAGGCTTGGGCTAACTGGGAAAACGAGTGGGCGCCGGGGTGACCAAGCCACCGATGCCAGAGAACGAAGGAAGCGGTGCTGACAGTGAGCGCAGAGGGCCGAGACGCGTTGTTGCCGAAGAGGGGGTAAAGGCCTTGTTATCGCGAAACCATAGGGCTAAAATTCAATGGAGCAATTGTTATCGCGAATAAATTTGCGAACATATATAGATGAGGTTAGCAATGTTAGAGGGTGAAACTAGTACATCGTTGAGACGAAAACCGGAGGGTGGGAGAGTGGTGGAGTCGGCGCCCATGATGGTGAGTTGATGCCCATTGCCAACAAGTACACTAGATGGAAGTAAATGCTTTAACGAAGAACAAGACGAGGTAAGGATAACTTGATTGTCGGTGATGTGGAAGGATGCGCCTCTATCGAGGCACCATTCTGGCGACGGGTTAGCGGGGATACCACCGTGGTTGGAGGCAGCATTCGGCATGGCGTAGTGATCCCAAGACAATGGCAGAGGAGGGTAGTATGTGGGCGGAGGATATTGCTGAGGAGGAGCCGCCGTGTGGATCGGGTACGCATGGGAATGAGAGCGCAAAGATGGACCGAGAACACCAGCCACGTTGGGAGGAACCCAGCCAGCGCGCGGCGGAGGGATAGCCATCCCGTACAGTGCGAAGTAGCGGGTGAATGGACCGGTGTTGGTGCGAAGTACTTGCCACACCCGCCGGAGTCACTACGGCCATGCCCGCGTTCACCGCCGCGTCCACGGACAGGGTGTTGTTGCGAGGGCAGTGAAGCACGGTCAGCTAGACAGTCCCCAGGATCACCCTGGGCACCGCTACCGGAGCCGGAGGTGCTGCCACCAGAAGATCCGCCTCCATGAAGGGCGGATAATGGTGCTCTTTCCTCGGTCGTGCATGGGGCCATGGACTCCTCGGCCAGGGTGACCCGAGAGAGAAGCACGTCGAACTGGAGGGGCTGGTTACCGAGGACAATACGGATCGTGTCGAGGCGCTTGTCAAGGCCATGGAGGAATTAGGTGGTGAGGTCAACCTCGATGACGGTGTGATTGATGTCGGCGAGGCCATCGGTAAGCTGCTTCATGCGACGGGATACTCAGAGACACGAAGATCGCCTTGCTTCATATTGCGGTATTTTGAGGATCATGGACCAAGCCACGTGGTTGGATAGTAAGTAGTCATGAATTTTCTTCTAGAGGGAAAACGTGGTGGTGGCGCCGAAAACATGATCAATCATGGAATCGGCAAGGGTGACGTAAATCCAGAGCGCGACATGGGTGTTCAGCTCGAGGTACTGCGAACTGGCGTTGGGATTGGGATGTTGACCCTTTGTTAACGTGAGGCATGAGGACTATTTTTACCTTGCGTGAGGACTTTTTTACGTACATGTATTTATTCCACTTTTTAAGGGAAGAAGGCACAATGTTTCATTTCAACTGTTTGGGTGGACACTGAATTGGCGGTTGGTAATGAAACCAAATTTCAGGCTGAAATCACTCCCACGCAAACAACCTGCCCGCAACACGGAGACCTCCGGCTCCGAATTCCGCAAAACTAACCGGTTCACTTTCTTTTTTCCACTCGCGAACTGATAAGAGCATGGTTAATAATACAGCCAACAATCGGCTATAAGAAGTTGCCATGTCATATAGAGCCAACCTAATAGCCGGCATATACAATAGTAAGTTTTAGGTTTGTACTACTTTATTAGTAGTTGGTCCACCTTACAATCTCACAAAGTATCTTGGGTCTTGTGTTGCAGCCGGCTACTTACCAAGAGCCCGCTTCTCTTCTCTTTCCTCCTCTCTCTCCTCCAACTAAGCAAGAATATAATATTTTAATCCTTATAGCCTGCTTATGTCACCTTATTGTACTTGCTCTAAGGAGAGAAGGCAGGAAGCCAGCACGGAGACGGGCCCGTCCCTTCCATTGGCGCTCCGTGGACCGCCTCAAACTCGGTGGCCATGCATGGGTGTCCGCCACAGGCCCATCGCCTCCACCGCCTCCGCCGTGGCGGCCATGGGTGTCCGTTATCGGACTATCCACTCCACCACCTGCGCGCTCCACCGACTCTGATGATGAAGAGAGGTCACGCTGATCCGAGAAGCGCGACGCGACTGCATGCCCCCTGCCCCCTCATTTCCCTGATCTTCTCCGGTCGAGCCACAAGACCCAGGGGAATCAGACGTCACCGTGCGCAGCAGACCACAACGCGCGTGCAGTTTCTGCAGCTGCTGGAGTAGAACGACTGTCGTTGCTGAAGCTTCCTGTCCGTGCATGCCTACTCTTTGATTTCTATGTGTGTGGATGTGGACAAAGTTGATGAATCCTGTGTGTATGGTACGGCCAAATTTGGTGATTCTTGTGCATATGTGTATGGACAAATTTGATGTTTCAGCATACAAACTTCACAATCAATGTGAATGTGCAATTTCAATGTTTGTCGTCCAAACATGATTTGGTATTGAAATCTCACTGAGATTTCATGATGCAATTCAGTGAACAACCAAACAAGTGAATTTGTATCCATGTCCATTTCAGTTTCCTTGTTGAAATGGTATTCCAACCAATTCATTAAAGAGCCCTTCAATACGGACATCCAAACGCAGCCGCATGTAAGCAGCCCCGCGTCCAGTAGTGTCCTCAGCTTGACACGTGTACTGTGAACCCACCTACCGCTTCATTTTTTTCCCTTATCCTTTCCTTTCATGTGCTTCTCCGAACATTCATTTTTTCTCAAATCGTGGCTTCACCCTGTCCTCTCCGGCTACTCCGACGGCTCCGCCGTGCTGCGAGCCGGTGCAGCGACCGTGCTGCGACGGCGTTGCCGTGCTGCGATGGCAATGTCGTGCTGCGAGCCGATGCTACGACGACGCCGTCGTGTTGCGAGGGCGCCGCCGTGCAGCGACCGTGCTGCGACGGCGTTGCCGTGCTGCGAGCCAGTGCTGCGATGGCAATGTCGTGCTGCGAGCCTATGCTACGACGACGCCGTCGTGTTGCGAGGGCGCCGCCGTGCAGCGACGGTGCCCCCGTGTTTCGAGACGATACTGCGATGGCGCCGCCGTGGTGCGAACCGGTGTTGCGTCGGCGCCACCGTGTTTCGAGGTGGTACTGCAACGACGTCGCCATGCTGCAAGCCGGTTCTGCGACGATGCCATCGTGCTTCGAGTAGGTGTTGGGACGGTGCAAACATGCTATGAGGCGGTGCTGCAACGGGGTCGCCGTGCTGCGAGCCAATGCTGCAACGACGCCGTCGTGCTACGAGTAGGTGTTGCGAGGGCGCCGCCTTGCTGCGACGGCGCCACCATGTTTCGAGACGGTGCTACGACGGCGCCACCGTGTTGCTAGCCGGTGCTGCGACGGCGTCATCGTGGTACAGGTTATATACATTGGAGATATCCACAACGCCCTACAAAATAGGCACGCAGGCCTGTGAAATCTAACAGCCGGTCGTTACAACATGAGTAATGTATAAGTTTTGCTAACACCCTCCTCGGCCGGAACTCCGTTGGCGGAGACATTGAAGCTGGACCAGAAGTCATAGAAAACCCGTGATGGCAAACCTTTGCTGCAACACAATTTTTGCTAACTCCATTGGATATATGTGTAGAAAAGGCACCGTTGGTGCAACACAACGGTTCTTGCAACTAGGTTTTGATGGGACCAAGTCTTTGTTTCTTTCCCTATGCCTCCTAATGGCACATATTTACTAATATTGTCTTCATGTTGTATCGGCCCTAAGCCCCCATGTTTGTGTGCACTAAACCCTAGCTATTATACGAAATGTTCAAGAGAGAGCAATGTGGACGTGTATAACACAAATGAATGTGAGACGAGATGACGGGCTTTCATGTGTGTGTACGCAAAGATATGGTCGAATATATAGGAGGGAAGGTACTTTTTAGACATGTGAAGGTAGGTGGGGAGCAATACCATACCCATACCTATATAGTTAATGGATACAACTTTCTACCCATACCCGATGATTATCCATAGCCATTGGGTATCCGGCGGGTAAAATGAATAGTATACAAGTTGTTCATAATTTTACACTCACTGATAGCACATTTAACGCAAAAAATAAATTATCTCAGCTCAATAACAGGTAGATGAGTACATGATCATTATCAAAATTTAAAAATCATAACATACTCATAAGTCAATAGGAGGAGACGAGTCACATGATAAATTAATGATGATAACTTAACAATAGTTCACAACTGGGTAGGGTATGGGTATATCCATGGATACAAAGCTATACACGTACCCTATCCGTGACTTAGCGTGTAGAATATGGCTACTACACATGGGTATAAAAGTGTATCCATACCCTGCCCATGTGGATACGATACCCGTACCCGTTGATAAAATTGCCATCTTTAGATCTTACCATTCTATTTCATATTTCACAAGGACTGAGTTATCATGTCTAGCATTGTGATCAAGAGGAAAATCTAAGAAAAATATTTCGGCAATCCTGATGTTTCGTTAGCAAGCTTAGCCCCCAATTTCCGCTAACAAAGGAAAAAAACAAATGGTTGCCGTTCGATTGATTTGTACGAATATTGCAGGAGTTGCCATCTGGGTCGAGAGCCACGTAAGCATCCAGCATCGTGTGGATGAACTAGTTCCTTAGCGCACGGTTGCTATTCCGTTCGCCACCTAGTTCTAGTCGACTCTGTGCCAACCTGTAACGCCCCGGACACACTAGCCGGCGATCGTTGCTCCTTGCGGGATCTAGACTGGCCCCACTATCAATACTAGTTTTTTCTGCGTACTTTATCCTCACTCATTCGCACCCTGGATCAACTTCCCGATCGGCCACCCATCCTAAACTACTCCAAGCCGAGCACGCTTAACCTAGTTCTGTTGGAATGGGCTCCCGAAAAAGAAGGAATTCCTTATTGATATGAGTAGTCCATCATCCCTAATGAGTCAGGCTATCACATACACCACCACTCAAAGGTACCGACGTCCTCATCGGCCACAGGAGTGTTCCCTCTTGACACAAGCGTCTATGCATCCAGCCCAGTACATGTGTCATGTTGTGTGCCATGACGGGTCACAAATGTCATGAATAACATGACCGCACACCTCTCCGCAAACATCTGTGTAACCGCGAGGGTTAGCCCTGATACCAACTTGTAATGCCTCGGACACATCCGCCGGCGGTTGTTAATCCTAGCGGGATCTAGACTGGCCCCACATATCAATACTAGTCTTTTCCGCGCACTTTGTCCTCACTCATGCGCATCCTGGATCAACTTACGGAAAAGATGGAATTCCTTATTGATATGAATAGTCTATCATCCCTAATAAGCCAGGCTATCACCCAACCCGCGAGCGATTCTATGACGACGCTAGGGTGATTCCACGGCAACACTCTGGCGAAATTACGGCAGAAGTCTCACGGAGACAGGTTGCAGTCGCCGGGAGGTCTGGCAGCTGCTCCATCGCCGGTGGATTTTGAAGTGCGCAAAGGTAATTCTCGCGAATCACCTACTATCGAATCCTCCACTGTGCATTCGCCTCTCCAAACCCCTTTGATTTTGGTGGCGACTCCATGTCGAATCCGTGGTGTATGTGCTAGGGGCCTCATTTCCATGTTGCCAGTGAGTCACCACCGTGTAGATGGTTCGGATAGGAGTTCACATTCCCCTAGCAGTGGAATGCCTCACCCACGCCTCACTCCTTGTGCTCACCTTGCTTGCATTTTCCAAGTCGTTCGATGTCTAATCCTACCCCGAACATATTAGTGTGACAGAGTGTGCACCATGTACACCATGAGATATCAATGTTTTTCAAGGAAAGCCTCGACAGACCAAAAGTCAACCCATGCTGAATACTTTTTGGTATAATTTTCGATGATTTTTAATACTTTAATCATGAACACAGCAAATGTCTGACGACCAGGGAATCCCTGACTGTGATTTTCACGGTGAACATCGAGGTGTGTGCGATGGGCCTCACCTATGAAACGACAGATTCTTCACCATCGAGCTTGACAATACCTTTGATGTTTTTATGGTGCACAACGATGACAAATATTTTTGCTTCTTTGTTGTGTGTTTCTTTGATTTATGTTTCTTTGCTTCAATCTGTAATTTTTGTTTTTTATAATTCGACTAGTGCATCCCATACCATGCAAGATGGTATGTCTGGGAGAAGTAGGATTTTCAAGAAATGGAGAATATGAAGATGAGGAGAGCTCACGTGAGGACTAAACATGGTTTCACTTTTCTCGTTAAACTATATAATGCAGTTAATCACTCGCATTTTGGTTGCTCAAATTGTAAAGATCTAGGCAAGGCATGTGGATTTTAGGAGGATATGGAAATAACCATCGATATTCGTCATGAAGATGATATTGAAGGTAACATCAATATTTGGCTGGATGTCGATATGTTTTCAATTTTACCTTTATGTGAGTTTGTCAACCGTATTTTGTAAGTAATTTGCATTGTTTATTTAGAAATAGTTGTTGTTCATCTCTACTTAATTTGTTTATTTTTAATTGAGAACTTATTTCTCTTCTTAACAAAAGAACTCTAAAGATAGTAGACATGACCTACTACAGTCCTGGCTCTGATCTAACTTGATTGAAAAAAATCATTTGATCTCATTTATTGATGATGTTGATGATTTTAAGATCAATTATGAAGATATTGGTGAAAGTTATTCTGAATACGTGTCATTAGTGCACGAGATGAACCCTAGTAACTTCCATTTAGATAGCATGGTAAGCTTAGTTTTTACTATTGTGTCATTAATTAGTTCATATTTTGCATACATATTTTTTTGAGAAAATCTAGATTTCTAACTATATTATTATTATGTTCTTCAACAGAAATTCTCGCGAGAGGTTGTGTCTGAACTGATGTTTATAGAAGGTTATTATTTGAATGTTATCAGCTTGGCCACGGTGACCTACATGTTTCCATAATGGGTACTCGCATTCTAGAAGAGATGGAAGCCTGAAACTCAAAAGATTTAGCAAAGTAAAGAAAGACCACACACAACCACTTGGCGGAGAGGCGAAGGATTTGCGCATGCCACATGTCGGAGGTTGGTGGATCCCTATTCTTCACAATGAAGAGAGATGAGCTTAACTGTTTTATGCTATTTTATCTAGTAGAGAATAGTAGGTTGCACCTCGGAGAAAATAATATGTGCCGGCTAAGAGAGAGGATCTTTTTTAGTTTATGACATTATGTAATAATAGTTAAGTTGTCATGAGTTATTAGATGATCAAGATGATGATAAGTAGTTAAATGATTAAGAGGATGATGAGTTGTTAGATAATTAAGAGGATGATGAGTTATATGACATTTATATGATTAAATTGGATGCATGCAAGTGACTAAGCCCTCTTCCAATGCATAAGTACTTAGATGAGGTGCTAAGCACATTAATTACTTTAGCAACTAAAGCCTTCAATGTATACACTACACTACAACACTCAAAGCAGCGTCAAACAATGCGTCGGTATATGTCACCTAAGGCGACACATTTAGTATCAGCAAAGATCTTTCCCCACAGAAAGGAGTTGTCGCCTATAGTCCTGCCGGGATAGGTCTTTCCCGACAGAAAAATCTATGCCGACAGAAAGTATGACCGTGTTGGTGAGATCTACGCCGACAAACATTTCTATACCGACAGACGTTTACATGCCGACAGATCGTCTGACAATGTGCAATGGCGACAGATAGTTCAACATCCATTGATATGTCGACAGTTCTTCTGACGATGTGCTACGCTGACACATGATGTGGCATCCAATACTTATACCAACAGACTTGTTGTCAGGACCCACATCTCAGCACAGTTGCAAATGTACCATATATTAACATGAAATTAAATTTATAATGTCCATTTCGTGTTCAGTATCCAATACATATACAAACAATTGCACTCTTCTATTCATCACATGATACCATGGATCAATCCTTTCATTCAACATATATACAAGATTCGTTAGTTTTGTTCGCTAAAGTTTACCTACAACCATTAAGCAAATACACAAGTCAACATCTGTAACATCCCAAATTTCCTAATTTGGAATGTTTTACAATTGTAGCTAAGCATCTATGCATATTGAATGAAATAAAGATTTGTATTTGAATTCTTTCAAACAAATTTCTTTTGTTGTTCTATTTTTTCTTCACACGAGAAATGCCGGGAAATAATTCTTGCAAGCAAGAAAGAGAGGAGGAATATGACCCTCCCAAAATCAGGGGCATTTTTGAAAATATTTGAGCCAAGAAAAACCAAAGTTTTATGGAGAAAATAATTGCAAAAAGAAAACAAAGCTTTTAGGGTTTTTCTGAAAAAAAATATTTTTTTAAAGTTTTTATTTTTGTCTTGGAAAAATGTTAAATGGATAGGGAATTTTTTTTCTGAAAATTTTGGTATATAATACCCCTATATCTAGATTTTATTTTATTTCCTTTTTGTATTTTTTACTTTCCGTTTTAAAAGAAAATAGAAAAAGGAAACTGTTTTTTTCTTAGGAATCGCCCAGCGCGAGATAGCCCTGTGGGCCGAATCCCCCTCCACCCAAATCCGATTGGATTCGGATCGGCCACCTCTCTCTTAACCTCGCCTCTCCCTCGCTGACCCGTGGGCCCCTCTGGCCGACCGATCACCTGCCCCGGTCGTCTCCCTCCCCTTACCCGACCCCTTTCCTAACCGGAGCCAGCCCCTTCCTTCCCAACGCCGGCAACCGATCCCCTCCCCGCTGCTCGCCGATCCCCTTCCCTCTGCGCCCCCCTCTCTCCCCTATATAATCCGCAGCCCCCCTCGACCCCTCCTCGCCACGCCGTTGCGCCGCCTCGCCCCTGCCTCTATTGCTCGCCGGAGCAACACCACAGGAGCTCCCTCGTCCACCGCGACCCATTTCCCCCTAGCCCGAGCTTTCGCCGCTCCTCGCCACTCCCCTCGCCTCGCCGGAGTTCGGCCGGACAGGAACTCCCCGGGCGCTTCCCCGACCGCCCCCAACTCCCCTTCGCTTCGTCGACGACGCCGTTCGATGGAGGAGACCCGCCGCCACCTCCCCAACACCTCGGACGACATCACCGACCACCGCAGCGACGCCGACGTCGAGCACCACTTCCTGCCTCGCCGGAGCCAAGCCCAATCCCCTGCAACTCACGGTGAGCCCCCCCCCCCCCACCTCCTGTAGCCGTTAGATCAAAGACCAATGCCCGTGATTAGAAACTAGGATACCCCTTCGGTTTTTAGTTAAATACCGACTGGTTTTTCTTCCCCACTTAACACTAGCCAAAACGGTTTGTTTAGTTATCGTCCGTTTGTTAGTTAGCCCCGCAGCACACACCACCTGAGCCAATCAGGAGCTGCCACATAGCCCCTGCTCGTTAGATCCAATTTTTTTCTTTTTTCTGTTTTAGTTAGAAAACAGGGAGAGTTTAAATTTTGTTTTTCCTATAACTTTTGATCTAGAGGTCCAATGAGGTTGATTCTTTTTCCAGCAGATCACAATTTTTCTGTAGTTTTCAAAAACATATTATTTGCCTATGTCTGAAATTTCAAAATTTGAATTAGATCAGATTTAGTTAAAATCTTGTTTTGCTTATTCCAGGAGTTTAAAACTAGATTTTAATTTGATTCTTTTTGCTACTGCTTCCTAGTGATCATATCCTTCTGTAGTTTAAGTTTCATTTTTTTAAATATTTTTAGTTGGGGTTTTATCAAAAACAGATTCTGTTTTGCTTATGTTAAGTGATTTTTCTTCACTTTATGCATTAGTAGTTGTATGCTAGTTATGTTATTTTTCTTGTTAATGATTGTAGTGCTTATGGTGTGTATTGTTTGTATCGATAGATCACCCGGAGTGCGAAGCGTGCTACTTAGAAGCGCTCGATAACGATAACTATCAGCAAGGCAAGTCATTTGATCATGTATTACCTATGTTTTATGCATTGTAGTTCTATCCTTCAAACACCCTATTGCATGCTGAGTAGGTACTTGGCAATATTGGTTCTTGTTGTAGTATCATGTGGTAGGCACCCAACAACCCCGTTACTTGGCCCGGGACGACATATTCTGTATTGCTATGCTTGTGTAGACGGGGTTTTGGTTGAGAGTTTATCACGAATGATGCGAGAATAATTTAATAACCAAGACCGGTTAAGACAAGACTTTTCAAGACCTCGTGATCCAATGCAACTCTGGGTGAAGGACGGTTTAGATGGGCTCCCCGGAGAAACCAGTGGACGACCCGTGATGACATCTTGCGGAAAGCTTCACCCAGGCTCGAAGGGATGGACGGAGGCTTCAAGACCCAAGGCTTACCTGCACAGCCACATGTTGGGGAACGTCGCATGGGAAACAAAAATTTTCCTACGCGCACGAAGACCTATCATGGTGATGTCCATCTACGAGAGGGCATGAGTGATCTACGTACCCTTGTAGATCGTACAGCAGAAGCGTTAGTGAACGCGGTTGATGTAGTGGAACGTCCTCACGTCCCTCGATCCGCCCCGCGAACAATCCCGCGATCAGTCCCACGATCTAGTACCGAACGGACGGCACCTCCGCGTTCAGCACACGTACACCTCGACGATGATCTCGGCCTTCTTGATCCAGCAAGAGAGACGGGGAGGTAGAAGAGTTCTCCGGCAGCGTGACGGCGCTCCGGAGGTTGGTGATGACCTTGTCTCAGCAGGGCTCCGCCCGAGCTCCGCAGAAACGCGATCTAGAGGAAAAACCGTGGAGGTATGTGGTCGGGCTGCCGTGGAAAAGTCGTCTCAAATCAGCCCTAAAACCTCCGTATATATAGGTGGGAGGGAGGGGGCATTGCCTTGGAGCTCAAGGAGCCCCAAGGGGGTCGGCCGAGCCAAAGGGGGGAAGGACTCCCCCCCAAACCGAGTTGGACTTGGTTTGGTGGGAGGAGTCCTTCTCTCCCTTCCCACCTCCTCTTTTTTTTTCTCCTTGATTTTTTCTTCCTAGGCGCATAGGGTCCTTTTGGGCTGCCCCACCAGCCCACTAAGGGCTGGTGCGCCACCCTCAAGGCCTATGGGCTTCCCCGGGGTGGGTTGCCCCCCCGGTGAACTCACGGAACCCATTCGTCATTCCCGGTACATTCCCGGTAACTCCGAAAACCTTCCGGTAATCAAATGAGGTCATCCTATATATCAATCTTCGTTTCCGTACCATTCCGGAAACCCTCGTGACGTCCGTGATCTCATCCGGGACTCCGAACAACATTCGGTAACCAACCATATAACTCAAATACGCATAAAACAACGCCGAACCTTAAGTGTGCAGACCCTGCGGGTTCGAGAACTATGTAGACATGACCCGAGAGACTCCTCGGTCAATATCCAATAGCGGTTCCTGGATGCCCATATTGGATCCTACATATTCTACGAAGATCTTATCGTTTGAACCTCAGTGCCAAGGATTCATATAATCCCGTATGTCATTGCCTTTGTCCTTCGGTATGTTACTTGCCCGAGATTCGATCGTCGGTATCCGCATACCTATTTCAATCTCGTTTACCGGCAAGTCTCTTTACTCGTTCCGTAACACAAGATCCCGCAACTTACACTAAGTCACTTTGCTTGCAAGGCTTGTGTGTGATGTTGTATTACCGAGTGGGCCCCGAGATACCTCTCCGTCATACGGAGTGACAAATCCCAGTCTTGATCCATACTAACTCAACTAACACCTTCGGAGATACCTGTAGAGCATCTTTATAGTCACCCAGTTACGTTGCGACGTTTGATACACACAAAGTATTCCTCCGGTGTCAGTGAGTTATATGATCTCATGGTCATAGGAATAAATACTTGACACGCAGAAAACAGTAGCAACAAAATGACACGATCAACATGCTACGTCTATTAGTTTGGGTCTAGTCCATCACGTGATTCTCCTAATGACGTGATCCAGTTATCAAGCAACAACACCTTGTTTATAATCAAAAGACACTGACTATCTTTGATCAACTGGCTAGCCAACTAGAGGCTTGCTAGGGACGGTGTTTTGTCTATGTATCCACACATGTAAATTAGTCTTCATTCAATACAATTATAGCATGGATAATAAACGATTATCTTGATACAGGAATTATAATAATAACTATATTTATCATTGCCTCTAGGGCATAATTCCAACACCACAAGTCATTATGGGCTCTGGCTTGGTTGGACAACAAGGCGACTCCGGACAGGCGGTGCTAGCAGATGTAGAAGGACGGTAGGATTGGATGGGCACCGATAGGGGATCAGAGGGACCGGTTAAAAGACCATGTTTTGATCATCCGGTCTTCAAACACCCTGAAGTGCGAGGACAAACTCGGAGGCGATCAAATCTTGTGGAGAACGTGTGCAAAACTCTGCAGAGTGCCCAAACTAATCGATTAGCCGTGTCCACGGTCATGGACAACTTGAGCCGAAGGCATTGAAATTTTCCTGAACTCTCAACACTATTAAAAATGATATGGGTATTACTAACAACTCGGGTACAAGAATTGGTTGGCGGAACCATCTCGTTAACAACAAACAATGTAGTAATAATTTTGCTTTTAGCCCTCTCTTGATGTAGGAGAAAACTTGCTTTTCGCTAAAGCTTATAGCCCCACCTGCCATATATGCATGTAGAATAGATGATTATTATTTCACCCCCCCCCCTTGATGACTTGCCGGCATTCCATATGCTGACCTACACGGCTGCAACGTATCATGTTGCAGAGTACTTTTCCGACCAGGAGTGAGGCTACGATCTACGCTCGGTGATATGCCCTGGAGTCGGATGGACTCGTCTACCTTTGAAGCTTCCGCTAGTCTTCGTTAGTTATCTCATGAGATGGCCTTCAGCCACTTTATTCTAATTCATTATTGTAATAAAGTACTCGGTATGAGATTTCGGTTAATAAAGCTGTGTGATTAAACTCTCGATATATACATTGATGTACTGTGTGTGTACCAGCATGATCTTGGGATGGTACGGAAACACCAGAGACTTGGCCGTTTCAGGTCTGGTCGCTACAACATCTAGGCCACGACCTATACAAAATATTATGGCCAAATTCCTAAGTGACCAAATGTTTGATCACTTGACTAGTACAAAATATTATGAAAAGACCAAGTCTCAGATCCCTATGTTCCCGTCCAGATTAGGCACGAGTTTCTATGAGATTGGTGCTATGTGACTTGTAATAGTAGCCTCCCTAAGTGGGGGCAACAGTAAAGGAGGACTTATTTGTTGGTGGTGGTCCTTTGAGTACCGGGTCATGATTTTCAGGATGAAAACCCAAGGTCCGGCCTTCATTGTTGTGCCTGGCAGTGATCCTGTTGAAGGCATTGTTTTTGGTAACACGGTCTTTCTCCAAGGTGAAATCCTACGATCTTCGATCGGACAACGACAACGCTCACTCATTGTTTCCTTCCTGGAGGTGCTGCTTTTGGAGAACCTTCTTTGTAGTATGGATCATGTCTTCGTGGTGGTTACAATGTTACTACTGCGGGTCATTGATCACCATGGCATGGTCTTTTTTTCTCTTTTTTTTATTCTTGGGTGTGTGCATCCTGGATGTTTTTAAACATCTTGTTGATGTAGAGGATGGGTGTAATTGGTATCTACTTCATATTAATATATTGCCTTTTTTTTAAAAAAATCCCAATAACAAACTATTGCCATCTAGTTGAGTGATCAGGGCCAGCAGTTGCCATTTGATCTGATCAGGGACCATATCTTCAGAGACCACCAGTAGCTACCACACACTTGAATAGCATCCTTGTGATAAGCCCATTGGATCTTCCACTTCTCCCCGCAGCTGAATTTATGTGTTCACAAGCTCACAACACCATCTATCACAAATTGCAAGTATATTACTATATGAACAACTTGCAAGGAGAAAGCTAGAAAAATGAGTTTGTTTCTGAACTGACCAGTTATGAGTATGGTCTCAGCCAACCAGATGCCCAGAGATATCGAGGCACCGCGAAATTCAGGCTAGCTTGGAAAGGATCGATCATGTAGCTTCCAACTTCATACGTCAGAAGATTTATTGCCCTTGCTCCTTGGCAACTACCGGATGGTCCGGAATTCGGGGGTACCCGGAATTCGGAATATTTATTCACTTGAGCTGCAGAAGCATCAGGAGTTACCTTCTTCCGATTGTCTCCTTGCTAGCTAGCAACCTTCATAGTTTTTTCAGCAATCAGACAGTGCACCATATATAAGTCATGCTGCATCATGAGCTGCTCCAGCTTGTCCAATGTCGAGAATGTCCTGCGAAGTTTGGTAACAGAGGCCTTGAAATTCAATATATAAAATATGAGGGTTCTTACGGAGCCCAGTTTCCTAATGGAAAGAGTGTAAATGGCATTGATTTGTTTTTGTATATAACAGAAAACATATATGTTAGTACGTATAGCAGGGTTTCTTTCAGACAACTGATATGAAAATAACAGAATGAAACACAGAGAGAAGAAACAATATATGCTGGACTCTCTCTTTGACAAGCTACCAAATACACGTACATGCATTGCTACAACCAGGTGGTGTGCAAAAATAAAACTGACAAGCAGACACTATGAGAAGTCAGATGTAAAGAAGCGAATAGAGGGAGATCTGAGCACCGTACCCATGAAGGTGGCGATCTATCAGGAAGACGCCGAGATCAGAGAGCCAGAAACTAGCAGCGTCGATCAGCTAAACTACCAGCATTGATCAGCTAGTATCTTTTTCATCGGAAATACAAGAGAGGAAATCGTCGTCTCCTATGTCATGGTCTTGGCTGTTAGAGACAAAAACGAGAGATGAAATGTGATGGGTGTATGCCGAACATCCCAGTTGATAACTGATGCTACTTGGAAAAAGAGAAAACAAGAAAATTGTTACCTGAGGTTCGTCGCCTGCGATGAGCACTCCTCTGTTTCTACAACATCGAATCCTTGGAAGACGTCCCCCAAGTCATGCTGGCTGCAGTCTTGTTTGAGTTGCAGCATGGGATTGTTGGGGTGCGCGTCCACTTCAGCTTGCAGCATACCAAGGTTAGCCACCCTGCCTTTTTTACCAAGTGAAACTTGCTTGAGCATTGGAAGGTGATTTATACCAATAATCCCTGATTCCAAATCGCCATAACTGAGTTCTAGCATTTCCATACGGGGCGAGGCGCCCTTTTTGAATCTCACCTCCATCAGTTCACCAGGATAAGCAATGCAAAGTTTCCTGAGATTTTGAAATGATTCTTCTCTGAACAGTAACTTCTCCCCAGCATGAGCTTCCGACTCCAGACTGAGCAGCATGAGCTTGGGCAGCTCACCTAGCATTTCCGTGATTTTATCTTCCTTTAGGCAGCTCCCATCTAAGTAAATCTTCACCAAATGATTCAAACTTCCAAACCATTCTGACATGTTTTCTCCAAGACATCCACACAACATCAAGTTCTTTAGCAGGGGAGGAGGGGAAGAAACATTATGCAACCACTCCAGTGTTCCACCGTAGCGAGCTTCCACACTAAGAGAGTGCAGGGAAGGGAGCTTCTCTATGGCGGAACAGAGATGTAGCATCTTCTGTTTCTGCTTGGCAAACCTTCCTGTTACCACGCTCAGTTTCCTTAGCTGAGTAAGCTTCCCTAACTCTTTAACTGCTTTATTGTCAGTTTGTTTGATGTCCACCACCTCTAGTATCTGTAGCTCCTTTAAGTTGCCGATGCCTGCTGGAACCCTCACACCATTTGTCCGGGAAAAACAGCCAGCGCATGCCATATGTAGCTCAGCAGTTACATCAGCACGACCATCAACATTTACTAAAGGTGTGCATAGCATGGGCAGGCGTAATGTGTGCATCAAACATTTCATGGGGTAATCTTTATTCAAGCGGGGGAAGTAATCTCTTCTGCTACAACGAAGGCTACGGAGACCATGTAGTTCACCGATCTCAGTTGGTAGTGATGTAATATAGCTTTTTCTAATATCCAAGTTCTGCAATCCTCGCAATTTCCGTACACACTTCGGAACTGCATATATACGTGAATATTTTTGAAAACTCACATATTTCAAATGGCACAAAAGCCCAATGTTGTTGATATCTTTTTGTGATATTCTAAACTGTATATTCTTTAGATCCAAGACTCTAAGCATCCTCATGTTGGTTGAACAAACTGAAGGTGAGGGCTCCATGGGTCTCTCACCAAACATTGTTAATGACCGAGCATGGGTCCAACCCATGCCAATATTTTGACACTTGCTACCATGGTATGCTACATGACGGTAGTTCCCCTCTACTACACCGGATTCAGTATCTTCCACCAAGTGAACAAAGTTTTCATCTCTAGATATCGAGACCATGACATCACGCATGATATCATGGACCCGACAACTCTTAATAATTCCTTCTAAATTCACCCTTGATGGTTGAATCATACTTCGGTTTACTAGCTCATTAAAATAACTCGCTCCAACAGCTTCAATGGTTGTCCCAACCCTGGCTCTCACAAAACCCTCCGCTACCCATCTATCAACCAAATGTCTTCTCTTGATGACAAAATCCTCAGGAAAGATGCTTAAGTAAAGAAAGCATGATTTCAGATGCGATGGTAAGTGATTGTAACTCAAAGTAACCATCATCCTCATTGCTTCAAGGGTTGGGTTAGTCTCAAGTTCTGAGGGGATCTGCTCATAAATACTTTCCCACATTTCTACTCCTTTGGGGGCAAGCATGCCTCCTATGGTGAGTATAGCTAGCGGTAAACAACCACACTTATTTACTATCTTGTTAACCATGATCCTCATCTCATCATTTTGTATGTCTTTGTATATTTTTCCAGTCTTTCGGAGTAGCAGTTTTGTGGCATCATCTATTTGTAGGGGCATAAGGTGGTAAACAAGCGATTGAGAAGTACACCCTTGATGTAGGCCAATATTTCGTGTTGTTATCATTATCCGACTGCCTTTGATGTTACTAATAGGAAAAGCAATACCTTTAATCCACCTCCATGCATCTATCGACCATACATCATCAAGAACAATAAAATACCTCTTATCCTCTAGCTTTTTTCTGAGGTAGGTGGCGAGATCATCTACTTGCACCGTCTTTCCCTCAAGTTGCTTCAAACGCTTCTTCAGTTCTTCATTTCCGAAAAGTTGCATGATCATATCCTTGAGCATCTCTATCTTGGAAAATGTCTGCGAAACTGTGATCCAAGCACGATAAGAAAAATTATTCACAATATCTTCCTTACTTTCAAATATCTTCCTTGCAAGAGTAGTCTTTCCTAAGCCACCCATGCCAACAACAAATGCCACCTTGGCAAAACCATCTTTAGTATTGACATCCATCAACTCAATCAACTCCCCCTTAGGCTTGGAAAACCCAACAAGATCTGCTTCATCGATATTGCTAGCTGAGAGATTGCGAATATCCTCCGTGTAAGAATCCGCCGAATCAATGGTGTTGGAGGCCTCCGTCTTGATCAAGTTGTAGCGTGTGTTTCTGATGCTTACTTCTTCAACTCTTGTTTTGAGATCCCGGATCCGCATGGCGATCCGGTGTCGATCTTTAAGCTTCATGAGCCGGCGCAAGAAAAATTGGCTCTCCACATGAACCATGAACTCGCTGAGGCAATCTTCAATGTTGTAGGAAAGATCCCTTACTTGTTTTGCCCACACCTTCAGAAGCACATCTTTCTTCTTTATTGTTTCAGCAATCTCCAGGAATGCTTGGATCGTCTCGAGCTCATCTTTAATGAACCTACCAAATAAGTGTTCAAAAGAAAATTAGAGCAACTCTAACTGGTGCCATTCAACAGCTAATCAGAATGTAGAAGTGCATCTTCGAGTTAACAAATGTCCAGGAAGGAAACGTGGGAGTTTGATCAATAATTTTGATCAAAGATACTGGCTAGCTAGGACTATTTTTGAGATCGAGATATGGACCAAGTAAAGCAAAATTTTGAGGATATTGATGGTGGATTGACCTGAACAAAATTAAGAAGCAGCTAACGATGATGTGAGCTATCATATATGTACCAGATATCCTTTTGAACGCCGACGAGGAGGCCCACCTCGGCGGCAGCAGCAGAGGCGGCCACGCTGATGGCGCCCCTCACCATGGACCTGGCCATGCTCACCACCGTCTCCACCATCTCGGGCAGCCCGCATGTGCGTCTCACACAACAGAGTTGAGAGCTCACAGTCAAAGGAAATCAGGCTACTCAAATTATTGTAGGTTGCAGGGCTGCACTACTCTTTCTCTTATAGGGAGCGTACTACCTGCCTCCGGTTAACATAAAGCTAGTATTTAAGTGCAAGTTTGATGAAGTACAGGATTCGGGTTCCAGTTTACATTTTTATATTGTCTTGTGGACATTTTCATTTATTTTGAACTGGTCAGCTGGTTGCTGTTGAGCTTAGGAATAGCCGCCGATTGCTGGTTCCACTCTCTTGTCGCACAAACTAACTTAAATATGTGGTTTTATTTTAGCCTGTGATCCACTTTTGCCGGGTCAATTGACACTTGGCTCACATATTTGTCTTGTCTTCTGTACACCATAGATAAAGATATGTTCATGAATATTTGCATAAACATACTACACATATGTTCGTACAGTATATTTCCAGAATTATTTGAGCCTTCAACATATTGTTTTCGATTATTATTCTAAATGAGATATATGAAATATCTGAAAGTTGTAAAGTAAATATTTTGAAGCTGTCTATGAAATTTCTGAACAGATTTTCTGATTATTTTTTACCTTATGTCCTGTTAGGAGTTTGTTGCAAAATTTTAAATAGCCGGCCATAGTTCCGCTCTAGCCACCATATAGTGGTTTTAGCAGGGTGACCCTAGATTGTCTTCATGTATAATTTCCTGGTAAAATTATTAAATAGCAGGCTATAGCCCGTTGTAGCCACGCTAAAGCTGTTTGAGTAGGCTGTGGCTATTTACAACTTTGGTTTGTGGTGAGTTTCTAAAAATTAGCCACATATATTTTCGATGTCCAGATCTACAAGCTAAGCCTCTAATTCGTGGAAAGTTGTCGGTTGAAATTTCTAAAAACATGAAAAAAATTCATCAGAAATATTGTTTTCTGCTTGTGTTCTCCTCTGAAAAGTCGTGTTCGCAGACGCGTTAACACGCTCTGATATATCTTGGTCAATGTCAAAAGTGAGCATTGGGTCTTTAATAGGAGGGTTCCCTGACAAATAGCCGCCCCAAAATGTCTTATTAGAACTATAAAGATTCCCCTAACGAATTGATAGTGCACCCATCAAGGTGTCTTTTTAGCTTGCAACTTGCTTACTTTCTTAAACAATCAGCGGGGTCCACTTTAACTACTACGATGACATACATGATTTAGAATGAATATGCCCAAAACGACAACATGTCCTGCATACAGAAGGAAAGCATATCAAGACTTGTGATCCGAATATTCGGTATGAGGTCTTTCTATTTTCTACTGTCAACTAATCACTGGTGTTCCAGAAAACCCACTTCTTCAATTTGGCTGCCTTACCGTTTTGGACAACCTACCTATTTCTATTGCCTACAAAATATATAGATCACCGGACACAGTGTTTTGGCTCCCAAGCTCATATGCTACTGTCTATGAAAAGTAAAATCAGAAAAACAAAAATTAAATATGATTTTTTTTGGAGTGCAAGATGCTCGTCTGCATGCAAAATTTGGAGCAGTTCCGGCATTTGTGCAGATCATATACGATTTTGTCTTTTTTTTCCATGAGCTCCTCGAATGCCCAAACACCTAAAAGTTTGCATGGACATGATGCACTTGAGCATCTTTTATGAAAAAAAAACAGATTTGTTCAATTATTTGCTATTGTTTTAATTTTAATATTCATCAGATGCAGATGAGTTCCGATTCGAAATTGAATATTTGGGTCATTTTCTCTTATCATATACTCACTCCGTTTCAAAATAAGTGTCTCAACTTTGTATTAAATTTAGTACAAGATTATACTAAGCTTGAGACATTTATTTTGGGATAGAGGGAGTAATTTTTACCTAATAATAAAGAGGCTATCGCTTTCGTCGGAAAACCCACCGAGGTGATTTTACAAAAAAGCCCTTACTGTTTATGACATTAAACTCGTAGTATATATTAAATGTTTTTTAAAATACTCATATCTTTTAAACCGTAACTCCAAATTTAACATATTATATATGGAATTTGATTATAAAAATATGTAGAATTTAAATATGATATTATTTTATCTGTTAAACGTTTAGTGAAAATACTATCTAGGGTGCAATCTTAATAAATAAGTCATTATTCGTCTTTCTTTCATACCGGTACTCATCTGGGTTGGGGATGAACACGTCAACAAAATCAGGATTAGAGATGAAACTGAAGGTCACTTGACTGATTCTTTGTACGTATTAAATCTACATGCAAGCCGTGTTAAAATAGAAGACCTGTGAAATTTTGAACTGCATTTTTGTAGGATAAGACCATCTTTATTTGTGTCGTAACTACAAATTCTCAGATTATAGACCATTTTTTATAAATTAAGAGCGTGTGGTATTTCTTTCTCCCGTTGCAACGCATGGGCCCTTTTGCTAGTATACTGAAAGCATAGTACGACAGAATAAAGAGAGATGGGTTGGTACGTCTGAGAAAAGCTCAACACGTCTGGTCGTCAGTCGGATGAATCCTCCTTTATTTAACGAAGTAGGATATTTGTATTTTTATAACTATGCTTAATCGTCACCTAGCCATTAGGTGTTCATAATTGTATTGACTCTAAAGAGAACCTTAGCTCAATGGTTGGACATGCGGTTGTGCATCCCTGGGTCTTATTGGGATCGAGCGACAACGGTGCTTTTGTAATGTAATCCCTCTTGAGGGCATCGTATTTGGAGTTTTTCAGGTGGAAGGGACCAGTGACGCCGGCTGCGTACGGATCATGGTGTGACTGTCGATGAAAATCGCATCGACTTCGGTCATGCCAGACGATGGCGGCGTCTCCGATGTCATTTCGTTGTTGAGGCATCATCATTGCAGTTTGTGTCATCAGTCTCAGGATGCTCTGGGGAGACTCTAGATCTAGGTCTCCCGGATCGGACGATGATGGCGCCTTTGGTGTCGTTTGCCCTCCTAGGGGCATCATTTTGGAGCAAGTGCTGGCTGGAGGGGACTAAAGGAGGAGCGGCGAGTTTCGGCGACGGGCGCGGGCAAATGGATACGTGCAGGATGTGGCACTGTCTGGCGTCATGGTGGCGTGGACGACATGCCTGACAAGGTCACACTGGTAGGAAAAACCTTATAGGTACGACCCTGTTAGTAGCGCTGGATTATAACACACGCTGCTGGTACTTAGCAGTAGCGCTGACTCAGTCAAGCGCTACTGCTGAAGACTTATCAGTAGCGTTGGAATTGAAAAAGGCGCTACTGCTAAACGGGACCTAACGAGCCCATCAATGGTAGCAGTAGTAGCAGCGCGCTCTTGTAAAAAGCACTACTGCTAAGCATAGTAACAGTAGCGATCGGCAAGAATCAGCGCTACCGCTATTGGGCCCCACTTAGCAGTAGCGTTTTCCTGGGGCAGTGCTACTGCTAAGACCAATAGCAGTAGCGCGCGTTGGAAAGCAGCGCTACTGCTGCGAGTGGCTCGTGGCAGATTTTAACCCACACACCCCCTCTCTCCCCCTTCCTCCCTCCTTTGCCCTCTCCCCTCCTTTCTCCTCTCCTCTCTCTTGTTTACTTCTCCACCCTTCTTGCCCTTGTTCTTTCTTCCTTCTACCTCTCTTCTCTCCCCATTAATGCCCCCTCCACCCTAATTCTTCTTCATAAATGACCTCTTCTAACTCTATCTTCCACATTTATTTGGCTTTCCCTCCTTCCATACATATAGATCTAGCTAGATCATCTATCTCCCTCTCCACTAGTTAGCTAGAGTCATCTCTCCTCACAACAATTAGATCTAGCTATTTGTTTAGCCGTGCACAATCTCTCTCGGGATATAGGTGAGTAAAATGTTGTGTATTTCCATAATGAGAATATGTGTGTTTGCGATATGAAGGGATTTGTGTCAGTGACATGCCCCATGAGTTGCTTATGTTTTGCTAAAATGTTGATTTATTTCTGTTTCGGCGAACTTCGAGCAAACTCGACATGTCCTATTTTTATGCAAGGTCATGCCAATTTTTTATATGATCAACTTTGATGCATGCATGCATTTTGTTTATCACCCTTTTTTTTGTTATACCTTGTGGTCTTGAAGGTGAGTGGAAGGAAGGTGGAGCGATACTTACAATCCACGGTGATGAACATGTATGCAAATAAACGGACTGAGATTAGATGTCTATGTACAATATGCAAAGAATGAGTAATTTTGGACCCTTTTGATCATGGCAGTTTGAACGCCCACTTGTTGATCAAGTGGAGTACTCCTACGAGTCATGCGTCGTGCGGTTAGTGGCCGATGTGGCAGTGTGTGCTGCATTCCCAAGAGCTACAAAAGTGACTGTACTCTGAGTTTGTATGTGGGGTGAATCAGTTTGACCTGAGAAAAAAAAGATTGTACGTGCAGCCGGGCATTCGTCGCCGAAAACTCCCTGTGTTCAGTGTTCAGCTCGTTCTTCTTCCTCTACCTCCAGTCCGATGAGTTAGAGAGAGCTGCCCCAACACAATGATCAACCTTTTCCCCTGGAACCGACCGGTGAAGAAGCTGCAACCAGCATCCATTTCTGTTGGAACCGCCGAGCAAAGAACAACATCCGAAAATGATTCAACTCCCGGCAAAGAAGCTGCAACCAATAGCCATTTTTGCTAGAACGGCCACTCGAAGAAGCTACAACTACATCCACATTTGCTGGAACCACCCGTGAAGAAGCTGCGAGCAACATTGAAAATTGACTCAACAGTCGCTATAGAAGCTGCAACCAATAGCCACTTCTGATGGAACCGCCCCGGAAAGAAGCTGCAACCAAAACCCGAATTTGATGGAACCACCTGTAAAGAAGTTGCATGGCGACGATAAGCTGCAACCATCATAGGACAGATGCTACCCACTAACAGCGCGAGCTGCAAGCAGCGACGGCGAACCGTGGTCGTGTCAAACTGTGATGGCCACCACCGCGTGTTTGAATGATGGTCGTGGCCATCTGTAACTATGACCATGAGGGTAGAAGCTGCAACCGTGATCTAGAAGAGCTGGAACCAACCACGGCGATTGCACCATGGAGCGGTGATGAGCTGGATTTGCGGCAACGTGTGTGGGCACCGAGCTGGTTGTGCGGCGAGGGGCAGGGGCGCGAGCTCACTATGCGGGAAGGGGCGGGATGCACGAGCTCGCTGTGCGGAGCTCCGGCATGGGGCACATATTTTTTACATGGGGGAGAGAGGTTGGGGACGAAGGGGGTACAGTTTGAATGGTTACGAGCATCTCCCTCCGACGCTAAGCAGGCAACCTGCGCCAATTTGGGTCGGCGCACCCGCGCCCAACACGTGCTGAAGAGCAATGGCTGGGAGGCGGTAGTCACCGCCACTGCTCATACCACTAACATTCGTCCATGCTACGCAAAACCTAAGGATTGGCGGAAATAATTTGTTCAATCATATCTTTTTCTTCAGTCTTGAAAAATGCTCGACGTCGTCACTCTTATCTTGCGAAAAATGAAATACTAGAATGGTAAAATCGTACTCCGTTCCAAAATAAGTATCTTAAACTTAGTGTAACTTTGTATTAGAGCTAGTATAAAGTTGAGACACTTATTTCGGGACAAAGGGAGTATTTCGTACATAACCACACCGCCGCCCCTACTTGGCGCACAGTGGCGTAGCCACAGGGTGGACAGGGTGGTCCATGGACCACCCTGTAATTTAGCCCATTACCTCACTATATATGTAAATTAACAAGAAAAAAATAACAAATATGCATCGGTCAAGGCCCAAACCAAACATACAAAGATTACTTCGTATTCTGTACGCAATATCGCTCGCAAACTCCCAAAAAAACAACTCGAACCGACGGGAGGTCGCTAGCGATCGACTCGGCGAGCGAACCCTAGCGTTTGCCGACTTGCCGAGGCGCCACCGGTGACGCACAGCCGGTTGCCGGCAGGTACAGCCGTACATGTGGATTGCACATCAGCAGTTTGATGCATCACGTACACTCTATATTGTGCAGGAGTTTGCTTTTGATCTGCTCGAGTCTGGAGAGAAGCGTGACTGTGCTTTTGATCTGCAGGAGTTTGAAGCAGTTTTGATCTGCTGGAGAGATTCAGAAAAGCGTGATCTGCTGCAGTTTCTTTTGGTCACACTTCAAACTGAAACTGCTGCAGTTTGATCTAGTGCAGCGTGAGTTGTGCGGGAATTAATAAGTTCAGGCTGTGCAACAGTTTGATCTACATCCTTTGGTATACTTTTTCTCTCCGGCAAGATGTGCTTCAGTTTTGTGCTTCTTCTCTCCAGGCTCCAGGCCTCCAGCAAGCTCATCTCTTGATTTAATTCAGTTTTGTTCTTCAGATCAGGAGTCACAGGACAACAGGAAATCATTAATATGCATCCTTTTTCTATTCCCAGTATGAACTGTATCTTTTTTCTCATCTCCTCTGACTTTAAAGTATGATCTACATCTTTTTCTATTCAAAGTATAATTTGATTTCACAATTTAAACAACTTTAGTCCTGACTGCAGATTGGAACAATCCCGACTGCAGATGATTATTATGTATTCAATCAAACCTAACAGATCGATCTTATTTTTATTGTAGAATTGTTACAGAATGAAGAAGAACGGAGACATTGCATCTCTTTTTATGAAACACGCAGCAAAGAAGAGGGTTGATCCTTCGTTTGCATCTCCTTCTTCGACGTCGGTGGCGGCCATGACAGAAGAGCCAACTCTAGAGCCATTGCAAGAGAGGGTAGTTGAAGAAACTTTGAATTCAACGCCGGAACCGCCACCGCCCCCATCAACGCCACCGCCACTCACTTATGATATTAATAGTCTTCCACATGATCCGGGGGATAGGCTGCCCATTGCATCTTATCCTGTAAATGATCAAGATGCTGTTCAAAGAGCATATATTCTTAAAGGTGCGTTCAAACCATACGCTCCTAATTTTGAAATCATAAAAATTGGAGGCAGAAATTGGCAATTCAATCCTCTTTGGTTGCATAAACATCATTGGCTTGAATATAGTACTAGCAAGGAATCTGCATATTGCTTTGTATGCTACTTGTTCAAAGATAAGAAAACTAGGGGCAACAGAACCAATGCATTTACTGAGGGTGGGTGGAGAACTTGGAATAGAGAGGATGCACTTCTTAAGCATGAAGGTACTATAGCAAGTGTGCATCAGGCAGCTCAAGAAAGATATAACTTATTTGTCAGCCCTCGTGATTCTCAAATTGATAATATTATTGT
Source organism: Hordeum vulgare subsp. vulgare (assembly GCF_904849725.1). Lineage (NCBI taxonomy): Eukaryota > Viridiplantae > Streptophyta > Magnoliopsida > Poales > Poaceae > Hordeum > Hordeum vulgare. The sequence goes on along the minus strand of NW_025422586.1, from coordinate 7,279 downwards.
GAAGATGAATGATGAAGATCTACGTCTTTACAAGATGAGGTTGACTTATTCACTCAGATGTGTGAGGTTTCTTTTGCATCAAGGATTGGCATTCCATGGTCATAGAGAAAATGAAGAGTCTAGCAATAGAGGTAACTTTATTGAGCTTTTGAAATGGCTTGCAGCAAATAGCGAGGATGTGAATAAGTATGTTTTGAACAATGCGCCACGTAATTGCAAATTGACTTCTCCTCAAATACAACAGGAGATTATTCAATGTTGTGCAATACAAACTAGAAAGAAAATTATTGAAGAACTTGGTGATGATCACTATGCTATTCTAGCAGATGAATCTAGTGATGTATCACATAAAGAACAATTGGCTCTATGTTTGCGTTTTGTCGATAAGTTAGGAAGGCCGTGTGAGCACTTTCTTGGAGTTGTTCATGTAGGTGATACTACTTCATTGTCACTTAAGGAAGCAATTGAAGATTTACTTTTGGATAACCATTTAAACATGACTCAAATTCATGGGCAAGGTTATGACGGGGCTAGCAATATGAAAGGGGAGATTAAAGGTCCAAAAACATTGATCATGAGAGAGTCGCCTTCTGCTTATTATGTCCATGGTTTTGCTCGTCAACTCCAACTAGTTCTGGTTGCCGTTGCCAAGGGAAATGATGATTGTGTGTGGTTTTTGACCGGGTATCTTTATTGCTGAATATTGTTGGTGTTTCTTGTAAGCGGCATGACATGCTTAGAAATGCTAGACTTCATAATATCATGAAAGCAATTGAATGTGGTGAACTAGAAACCGGGACTGGATTAAATCAAGAGATGGGCTTGCCTAGGCCGGGTGAAACTCGGTGGGGATCTCACTATAGGACTGTTCGCAACATTATTGATATGTATGCTGAAATCCGTGATGTTCTCATCTCTCTTGGTAAAGATACTTCACAAAGGGCTGAATGGCCGAAAATACATAGTATTGTCGGAGTGTTTGAGTCATTTGACTTTGTTTTCAATGCACACTTGTTGTTTCTCATTCTTGGATATACAAATGATTTATCAGAGTGTTTGCAAAGAAGAGACCAAGATATTCTTACCGCAATGTCACTTGTTAGATTGGCAAAGAGTAGGATGCAAGATATGAGGTCTAATGGGTGGGATGCATTCCTTGAAAAGGTCACTTCGTTTTGCAACAAACATGGCATTGAAGTTCCTGTAATGGAGAATAATTATGTCCCTTATGGAAGATCAACAAGGTTTGTACAACGTCAAACAAATGCAGATCACTTTAGAAGGGAAATTTATATTGGGATTGTTGATAAAATCAGTCAAGAGCTCGACAATCGGTTTGATGAGGTCAATATGGAGTTGCTTTCTTGTATGTCGGCCTTGAATCCCGCCAACTCATTTGCTGCTTTTGATGCACAAAAGGTACGTAGACTTGCTGAGTTCTACCCCAATGATTTTTTAAGCTCTGACTTGATGCACCTTTAAATGCAACTTGGTAACTATATTGATGACATGAGAAAAGATGACAACTTCAAAGGCCTAGAAAATCTTGTTGATCTCTCAGTTAAGCTTGTTCAAACAAGAAGGCATATCGTTTATAATCTGGTGTACTTGCTTCTAAAATTGGTATTGCTTCTACCCGTGGCAACAACAAGTGTTGAAAGAGCATTTTCTGCAATGAGTTTGGTTAAAAACAAGTTAAGAAACAAGATGGGTGATAGTCTTTTGGACGATTGCCTAGTCACATACGTCGAGCGAGATGCTTTCTCCCAAGTTAACGGAGATGAAATAATTGAGACGTTCATGGTCTTGAGAAGGCGGTATGTTGACAAATAAGGTGTGTTATATTTTACGTGAATGTATGACTTTATTGATATGTGTTTTGAATATATTTTTTGTGCACATGTTGTTTTGTTAAATTTGCTGTGTAATTTTTTTTAATGTCAACCGGACCACCCTGATATAAAATCCTAGCTACGCCACTGTTGGCGCATCTTATTAATTTTCCCACCTACCTTCACATGTTTAGATAGCACTCTCGCTCCTATATATCTCACTCCATCTCAGTGTCCAGAAAGTCCATCATGTCTCATTCATATACGCTTTACACTTCCGCACAACTCTATCTTCAACATTTGATATGTTAATTCTGTTTCAATACACAAAAAGAAAGACAGATGATGGTGAACCCAAAAGTAACACAATACTAGAAAACTTGTATGACTAGGAGGCATAGGGAAAGAAGCAAATACCACCATGCTTCGTTGCGCATGTAGCATGAGCTGTCATGTTGCTGTGTCGGCACTTTTGACATACACGAATGTATTATATGGAATAAGTTGGGCTTCCGCATCATATTGTTTGTGTCCCAATCAAAGCAGACCACACGAAGGTTACTCTACTAGTGATGGTAAGCGGCCTAAGTAGGACTTTTCCACCATCAAGACCAAGGATCGTGCTGTCCTTGGCGACTTATAGCAGGCGATGATGAAATGGAGGACTTTTCCACTATGTATAGATGGTTAGAGACAAACTAAGATACCTTTAAAGATTCAAATATTCTTGTGGCAGTTATTGTTGAGTAAATAGGCAATTTTTCGAGTATATTAATCTAGAGATAATAACTAGCATGGCATTGACTAGACTAATGATGTACTGATCTTGAACTAACCTAGCACATACTACGCATATAGTTGATACATCTATGCATGCAAGTAATACTGCTAGGATAAATACGAACATGAGGATAAACGAGTCGTACCCTCCAATAGGCCAGTTGGCCGTACAGCAGCGTTGGCGTTGGACGCGGCCGTAGCAGCAACAGCATCCTCTGCCCTCTTCTTCTCAGCTTCAAGGGCGAGAAGATCGGCCTCGGATGGTGAAGACATGGTGATGACGAGGACGACGCGGATGTAGACGAAGCAGACGGACAGAGGCGAGCAGTCGCATGATCGCTCCCCAAAAACCTAATCGCCCCTCTCCCGTACAAGAACCGGAGAGGCAGGGTTTCGGAGGCCTGCTCTCCCGTCGACCGTGTACGCGGTAAACGGAACGGAGTCGCCGGCGGCAGCAGCAGCAAAGGGAACGAACGTGTGAGGTAGATGTGATCTGATTCTCGTGACGGCTAGGGTAGGCGTTAGCCTGCTTATAAAGGCGGCTGGGCGGAGAGACGTGGGCCGAACCCACGTCCGAGTCGGTAACAGCCCGGGATCCGACGTCTCGTGCCGTGTCCGTTACGTATTCTCTGTTCCTGACCGACAAAAATAAGCGCGTAGGTATGAGTTCGGCTCGGCTCATTCCCGCAACCCGCGGCTCGACGAGGCGGACGGCGGAGGAGGAGTGCGCGAGGGCACCTTCTCTTCTCACTCTCCAATAGCATGTGGAAGAGAGACCCTTATAAAGGGGTCCAACTTCTCCTCCACTAGCGGGGTGGGACTAAACTTCCCACCACCTTGTCATGCCACCACCTACATGGGCCCTTGGAGATTTTTCTGAAATTCTCTTATGGGCCTAAGGCCCATCATTAATTTCAACAATCCCCCACCATATCTCAAGGGCACATCGTGTTCCCTCGTTCCAATCACTGTTTTAATATACCAGCATTTCTGTGAAGACCTGTTAAGGTTGAGCTTCACCTAGAGCAAGTAGCTACACTCCTTTACAACTGAACAATGGACTATGCCTTGAATTGTCAGTTTGGCGTAAAGGAGCTTCACCACAAGTCTTACTAGTACTAGGCTGCCGAAGGTGACCCCTCGGGTGGAGCATATTAGTCACACTCCTGGCCTATTCATGAGTTTACTAGAGATCACCCAAATCTCATAGACTGTGACCAGCAGTCAAGCTCATATAGATGTGTTCCTCCAAAGATCGCTCTGTAGGACAGCATCTTGCTTACACATAAGCTTTAGAACACATTAAGACAGTAGTCATCCTACCATACAGTATCCGAGAGCATTGCATCTCCAACGGAGTGGGTTAGTAAAGGTACTCTCCTCAGTTCACCACTGGCTTGTTTTCCCAGGTCCTACTTCACGGGATCTCCGATCATATAGGTTGGGTTACTACCATGGCAACTCATGTGGGTCTCATACCCATCTCCCTCAATGCACTATCTATCACAACACGTGATAGCCCTTTAGTAAAGGGATCTGCCAGATTCTTAGCCGTTTGGATGTAATCCAACGCTATCACTCCGGAGTTTCTCAAACATCTCACAGACTTCAATCTCATTCTTATATGTTTGTTGTACTTCATATTGTCCTTTGAACTCTTCACTTTGACAATAACCGTCTGATTATCGCAGTTCATAAGGATAGCCGGAACCGGCTTCTCAACCACAGGTAAGTCCATCAAAAGATCTCGAAGAAATTCTGCTTCGACACCAGATGTGTCTAATGCTGTTAATTCTGCTTCCATTGTCGATCTCGTTAAGATCGTTTGATTGCAAGACTTCCAGGAAACAGCACCACCCCCAAGAGTAAACATATACCCAGTAGTAGCCTTCATCTCATCAACATCAGAGATCCAATTCGCATCACTATACCCTTCAAGTACCGATGGGTATCCCGTATAGTGAAGTCTGTGGTTGACAGTACCTTTCAAGTAGCGCATAATTCTTTCAACAGCACGCCAATGAACATCACCCGGGTTTGCAACAAACCGGCTAAGGTTTTCCACAGCCAAACACGATGTCAGGCCTTGTTGCGCTAGCTAGGTACATAAGTGAACCGATAATTTAAGAGAATCTCAACTGATCTATAGTTGTGCCTTTAAACTTTCGAATAAGCACACTAGGATCATATGGTGTTTGAGAAATTTTGCAGTCTGATTATCCAAAGCGACTCAAAATCTTCTCAACATAGTGGGATTGCATAAGTGTAATCCCACCCTCATCATCTCTCAAAAGCTTGATGTTCAAGATAACATCAGCCACCCAAGGTCCTTCATCTCAAAGTTTTGAGATAGAAAAGACTTAACCTCCTCAATTACTTTGAGGTTGGTTCCAAATATCAGTATGTCATCAACATACAAGCACAATATAACTCCTTCGCCCCCACCATGGCGATAGTATACACATTTGTAAGCTTCATTAACATCGAAGCCAACAGATGTCAGAGTTGTATTAACTTCTCATGCCATTTCTTAGGTGCTTGTCTCAGACCATATAAAGATTTCAGCAACTTACACACCTTTCCTTCCTGACCTTCTATCACAAAGCCATCTGGCTGTTGCATATAGATTTCCTCATTTAGCTCTCCATTCAGGAAAGCCGCTTAACGTCCATTTGATGAACGAGAAGACCATGAGAGGCCGCCAATGAGAGTAGTACTCGAATGGTGGTCAGTCTAGCCACAGGTGAATAAGTATCAAAGAAAATCTTCTTCTTCTTTCTGGGCATAGCCCTTGGCCACAAGCCTAGCCTTGTACTTTTCAATCATACCATCGGGCCTAAGCTTCTTTTTGAACACCCACTTGCATCCAATGGTTTGCAACCATAGGGACGATCGTGATTTCCCATGTCCCGTTAGCCATGATGGAATCCATCTCGCTACGGACCGCAGCTTTCCAGTAATCAGCATCTGGAGAGCATACGCTTCTGAAATAGAAGTGGGGTTATCATCCACGAGGTATACGAAGAAATCATCACCAAAGGTCTTTGCAGTCCTTTGTCTCTTGGCCCCTACCAAGGGTTTCCTCGTCATCCTCCTCCGGATTATCATCATGTGTTTGTTCATAATATTCCATAGGAATGGCAGCTCAGGAGTTATCTCAGATTCCTGTCTAGAAGTGCTTTGCATATCTCTCATGGGAAATATATCCTCAAAGAATGTAGCATCCCTCGACTCCATTATTGTACCGACCTTCACATCAGGTACCTCAGATTTCGCTACTAGAAATCTATAGCCTACGCTATTCTTAGCGTATCCCAAATTACCGCAGTCCACAGTCTTTGGTCCAAGCTTACGCTTCTTGGGGATCGGTACATTGACTTTCGCCAAGCATCCCCAAGTGCGTAAGAACGAGAGCGTCGTCCTTCTCTTCGACCACTCCTCATAAGGAGTGACTTCATTATCTTTTGTAGGAACCTTATTCAGGACATGACACGCAGTCAATATAGCCATCCCCCCACCATGCCTTGGATAAACCCGATGTATCTAACATGGCGTTAACCAAATCAGTAGAGTACGGTTTTTCCGCTCGGCTACCCGTTTGACTGGGGTGAATAGGGAGGCGTCCTCTCATGAATAATGTCGTGTTCCGTACAAAAGGAATCAAACTCGTTTGAGAAGTACTCTCCACCACGGTCAGACCGGACTCGTTTAATTTTCTTGTCAAGTTCATTCTCAACTTCTGTCTTATAGATTTTTAAAGTTGTGTAGAGCCTCATCTTTAGTATTTACAGATACACATAGCAATATCTAGTGGAATCATCCTATCAATGTCATGAAATATTTCTTTCCACCTTTAGTCAACACACCATTCATCTCACAAAGATCAGAATGTATGAGTTCTAATGGTGTCAAGTGTCCTCTCCTCTGCAGCCTTGTGAGGCTTGCGAGGTTGCTTTGCTTGCACACACGAATGACACTTAGAACCTTTGGCTAAAGTGAAAGTCAGGATTAAATTCAGTTTTGCTAGCCGCGACATAACACCGAAACTTATGTGACAAAGACGTGAATGCCAAACTTCAGATTCATTAACACTCGAATAAATATTGTTCACGACTTTATTACAAAAATCTGCGAGGGAAAGCGGAACAGACCTCCGCACTCATAACCTTTTCCAACAAAAAAGTCCATATTTCGTAACTACTACTTTATTTAGACTCGAATACCAACTTAAACCCTTCTCTACACAGAAGGGAACCACTAACGAGGTTCTTCTTGATGGCAGGGACATGCTGCAAACGTTCTTCAGTTGCACGATCCTTCCCGAAGTAAACTTCAGAATCGATCGTGCCAACACCAAAGAACAGAAGCACCTCGCGCCATTCCCCATCAATACGGACCCAGCGACCGGTGGCCTGATAAGAAGAGAACAATGATATGTCAGCACACACATGAATATTTGCACCCGTGTCCACCTACCAATCGGTGGAATGACAAACTGTAAATACAGTAAGTAATTGATTGCCGTACCCAGATGCACCACTTTCATTGTTGCCCACGATCATATTGGCAGACTTGGAGTCCTGCGCCGGCTTCTTGTACTTGTTTGGGCATTTGTTCGCCCAATGTTCCCTCTGAACCACAAGTATAGCAGCCATCTCCCTTCTATT